>NC_030439.2:19527842-19530342 GCF_001660625.3 Ictalurus punctatus | reverse complement strand
CATTTCTGGGCCTGAAAAAAAAAAAAAGTCTAACCAGAAGGTTGGAATAAAGAAAAATGAACCAAGTTCAATTGTTGGGAAAAAAAAAGAGTAGGGTATCTTTTCACGTCATTTATACGATCAGACTCATGTTTTACTAGAGAACTGTGAACACTTCTAAATATTACAGACTGCACCTTTAATAGCTTTCTTTCCAGTCGGTTCATCTTCACTGGAAAGTCCACGTTCGAACACAGACGGGCTTCCGCCCAGCCCTGCCTGCACACTTGACGTGAGAACAGGTGAAGAAACACCGTGATGCTCTGTACGAGCTGTGTTTTGCGTCCATGACACCATATGAGTGTCCTTGTAAATAGTATTCAGGCCATTCGCTATTGTTCAGTCCTTTTTTAAAAAAATGTTTTTCGCGATGTTTCAGATTTATCGGCCTTTCTGTGCCGGAACATTCATTTCCTGCTCTGCCTGCCAGGTTCTGAAGTGCACGTATTGTTCAGCTGTCACATCTCACTCTGTCTAAAATCGCAGAGATCCTGTTTGCGTAGATAGAGACGTCGTGTCACACTCGGACTTTACAACCAGCGTCTCAATTCTGCCAAATTCGGAGTAAACGTCCGTCTGGTGTAAATCAATAGGTAAACGTGAGACGCGGATGGATAATCGGGCGAACGAGTGTAGATAAACAAGTAAGTGCCGCCAACGAGTGAATCGATGTTTATGGATCGGCTTCCCGAGTCCTGCCGATGCAAGCCGATGAAAGGAACCCGGCACATTTCAGGAAAGTCTCGCCGCATGTTTGCGTTACGTGCACGAGTTCTGCAAAATGGATAAATTCATCAGCAGGACCGGGAGGGAGTTTTATCTGAATTCTTCTTCCCCTCTCTCTCTCTCTCTCTCTCTCTCTCTCTCATTTCCCTCGTTCTTACTCTGAGCGGGATCAATATCTGAATTAATGTGTAAGTAAAAAGATAAAGTGTGCAGCTCTGGCCTTACAGCAGGCACCGCGGAATCGCCTCGCTTCGCCCTCACCGTCCTCACGCCGAGGCACACAGAGACTTGAAAATAAGAGCGCTCATTAATAATGAATGTGTTACAGTGCCAAGTTGGAACGTGTTCAGCTTTTTGAAATCCCCCACTTTTTCTGCTTTAGTCCCAGCTGTATTAATTATTGTAATCATTAGCCAGTAGTGGCAAGAATCTGTAGGCACCTCACGGCTCAATTCAACTTCAATTCGAGGTGTTAATATGCAATTATATAATGATCTTTAATGCATCCGGAGCTGTCTCAGTTTTAATTATAAAACCAGTTCTCCCAGTATGACCAACAACTTGCTGCTTTCACAGAAAACATGGATTTGATGTATTTCCGTTATGGTTGCTGCAACAAATTGCAATAATACTTATTTTATTATTATTATTATTATTATTATTATTATGATATACAGCACGACATGGTACGGTATGGTATAGTACAGCGTGGTACTGTGTGATATAGTACAGTGTGGTGTAGTATAATTATTTAGATTTATATTGTGCTTTTCTATGCACTCAAAGTGCTTTACATTGTGGGGGGGGATGCTACACCACCAGTGTAGCATCCACCTGGATGATGCGACGGCAGCCATGGTGCGGCAGAAGGCCCACCACACACCAGCTATTGGTGGAGAGGAGAGGAGAGTGATGTAGCCAGTTCAGGGATGGAGATTATTAGGTATAGTACAGTCTGGTATGGTATGGTGGTACAGTGTGGAATGGTATAGTACAGTGTAGTATAGAATGGTATGGTACAGTGTGGTATGGTATAGTAAAGTATGGTATAATGTGGTATGGTATGATACAGTGTAGTACAGTATGGTATAGTATGGTATAGCGTGGTAAGGTATAGTACAGTGTGGTATAATGTGGTATGGTATAGTACAGTGTAGTGCAGTATGGAATAGTGTGGTAAGGTATGTTATGGTGTGGTATGGTATAGTACAGTGTAGTACAATATAGTATAGTACAGTATGGTATAATGTGGTATGGTACGGTATAGTGTGGTATGGTATGGTACCGTGTAGTACAGTATGGTATAGTGTGGTAAGGTATGGTATAGTACAATGTAGTATAGTATGGTATAGTGTGGTATGGTATGGTATAGTGTAGTATAGTATGGTATAGTACAATGTAGTATAGTGTGGTATGGTATGGTATAGTGTAGTACAGTATGGTATAGTACAATGTAGTATAGTATGGTATAGTGTGGTATGGTATGGTATAGTGTAGTACAGTATGGTATAGTACAATGTAGTATAGTGTGGTATGGTATGGTATAGTGTAGTACAGTATGGTATAGTACAATGTAGTATAGTATGGTATAGTGTGGTATGGTATGGTATAGTACAATGTAGTATAGTGTGGTATGGTATGGTATAGTGTAGTACAGTATGGTATAGTACAATGTAGTATAGTATGGTATAGTGTGGTATGGTATGGTATAGTGTAGTACAGTATGGTATAGTAC
>NC_030439.2:19482842-19522842 GCF_001660625.3 Ictalurus punctatus | reverse complement strand
GAGTAACACTAACCAGTCCCTCCAGGATTTCGTGATTTTCGCGATCGCTGAAATTCTGAGGAGCTTGCAATTTTTCACGTGACGTCATCACGACACGCGATCAGCCTCTTCGGTTCACGTGCGTCGAAAATGAGTACAGATGAAAGGACTCGATTACCGACAAACATCAGTGCCGCAACAAAATCAAGCATTTTTGGTTGCAACAATTGTAAAAAAACAAAACGCCGTGAAAACCTGTACTAAGGCTAATGAGCAAGTTAGCCACATAGCCTGAAAGGTTGTGGCACTTTAGCTAGACAACCCTAAAAATGACGTCTGATAATCTACGGCCACAATTATTGGTTATAACGCTTACTTACTGATCTCGACTACGTTGTCTACACCGATGACGAGAACTGCAACGCTATTGGGCGGCTTGCTATTTGTCATGCAAATGTCCGTCATGGTATATTTTTTGCAGTATGCAGCGTATATGATCGCGTATATACGTATGTGCGGTGTGTTTTTGACTTCTTCATTCAGCACTCGTCTCAGGTGGCAGTGTTCCTCGCCGCTCCTATTAAAGCAGTCCTCTGTGTCCGCCCTGGCTTTCCTTCACCTTGTAAGTCTCATTAATTGGAGAGAACACGAATGCCCAGGCATGCTCCTGTCCACGGAAATGTACAGATAGACGGGGGGGGGGGGGGGCAGGAGGAGAGAGAAAGACAGACGGATATAGGGGAGCGAGAATGAGCGCTTGAGAGCTGCGTGGGTTGAGACCCGGGAAAACGATTACGTGCGAGGTAGAGCTCACGTCGCAGACAGAAAGATATATGATGAGGTGTCGGAGGCAAAGGTACGTATTCACACTGAGAAGAGCTAAGAGAGGAGGAGGAGGAGGAGGAGGAAGAGAAGGAGGAGGAGGAGGAAGCGGGAGAGAATGAATGAATAGGTGGCATGATCATTGTGGAAGACAGAAGACAGTATTCACACAGAGTGAGGCTTTTAGATGGATACAGAGAGAAAGAGAGAGAGAGAGAACAAATAGAGAGGGAGGGTGATAGAGTGACAGCGAGTGAGAAGGAAGCAAAAGGTGAGAATGGGACAATGGGACAGAAAGAAAAGATTTCGCGGGATTAGAAGAAAGGTGTGTGTGAGAGAGAGAATGTGTCAGATTTCACCGTCGCCTCACCGTCCTTCTTTAATGGGGTTGCCATGACAACAGTGTATCAGTCGGGCACCAACAGAGAGTCCATACCACTCAGCGAGCGAGTATGTCTGAACGAGTGTACGAGTGTTTCTCTTTCAAATAGAAAGTATCAGATACCGCACAAAGAAGTGGGTGATATAACCAACGTATTATATCATGACATTTTAGAAACGGATGGCTACGGTATACATCATAGTTCAGACATTTTGTCATGTAAATGCCATCTGAAGGTCATGAAAGAGCTGCGTTATCAGCATCATCTTCAAAACCTACATTCGGAGTCGCACTGGCTGCTGGAAAAGCCAGACATCTCTATCTCCACTTCCTCCACCACCTACTAAGGGATCCCCCGATGATCCCAGGCCAGCTGGGAGATATGATTCCTTTGAATCCTGGGTCAACAACACGGTCTTTTCCCTGTCGGTTGTCTCTCGTATGCTTCCAGCGCAGGTGCCCCAGGGAGAAAACTTATTTAACCTGCTTGTAGCAATGCCCTCATGCTTTTGATCGCTACCCAAAGCCCATGGCCTTAAGTGGGGGTAGGAATCGTCACGTATATCAATTGATATATCGAGAGTTTTACTACCTTACATGTGGTCTCACTCATCACTCTATCGACCTTGATATACTTAAACTATGTAAGTGAAGGTTGATTCTCCTCCTACAATGGGGCAGTCCAGCATTTTTTTCTGTTCTTGATGGTTCTGCCCAGAATAAGGTCAACACCGCGTACCCTTCCAGGGGGTAGGAAAATCTGTGCCGGCTCAAATCGAAGAGTGAGTGTGAGGGGATGCGGGTCCACCTCTCACAGCACCTAGGGGTGTCTGTTGAAGCATGGGCCAAGATGGCGGAATTCCTGTCGTCAAGAAGCCTTGGCAATCAAATCTGTCTGAAAGGCCTGTTGACGTCAAACAATTTCCTGGAATCTTTTAACAACTCAAAATAAAAACAGTCCATGACACCACCACTGTATGCACAGGAGTTATGGGATATCTTGCTAGCTGATGTTGAGCACTATAAGCTAGCCAAATTAGCCAGCCAACAACTTGTCCCCAGATCCGCCGCCCCCCCCCCCCTTCCTGCAATATAAGTGGTGTAGATTATTACTAGTTCCACATCTCTGAATGGCTCATGAGACTTCAAGAACATTGTTTCTTTTACAACAAGTAACTTCACGAGGCAAATTTTGAAACAAAGAGGACTTCAAGCATCAAAGGCTGTCAGGCAATAAATCCCCTTCTGAAAAAATCCAGCTTAGTCTGGCCGTCTACCAGCTGCCAGAAACTCAGGCCGAGCCAAGATGGTAGAACATCGTTGCCAGTTGGTAAGTGCTCTGAGTAAGGAAACATTTTCCAAATTGCTGCTAACGTTGCAACATCGAAGAGCTATCATTATTTTTTAAATATATATTTTAGGACAATAACACTGCGGTATGATCATTAGAAAATGGAAAACTTTTATCGATCAGTTTAGTCAAGTGATAAAGCCGTCAGGAAAATCATTTACCAGATGGCAAAGATCATCAGCCCGGCCTGCGTCTCAGCAGCCGGTAGGTGGCTTTTTTCACAGCCGTGTTTTCATCGAAGGAGTTGCAGAATGCAGCAGTTCACAAGTTATACTGAATATAGAAAAATATTCTTTAAGAAGGCAAGAGAAGGACTTCCTAATGCATCTGATGATAAACTGATCTCACTCTTCACAGCATTAACTGTAACATCAGGCTTCGATGGAAATGGGAATGCTTGCTAAATTGGCCAGTCTTCGAAAAAATCCGTCCGTCCATTTTCTGTACCGCCTATCCTACACAGGGTCGCGGGAGCCTGGAGCATATCCCAGGGAATTCGGGGCACAAGGCGGGGGGAAGGGGGGGACACCCTGAACGGTGTGCCAACCCATCGCAAGGCACAATCGCACACACGCACAAAATTTGGAAGCCTACAGCGTACGTCTTTGGGCTGGTGGAGAAAACCTTGGGACCCGGAAGGAAACCCCTGAAGCACGGGGAGAACATGCAAACTCTGTGCCTTGAGGGCAGAGGCGGGAATCGAACCCCCAAGCCTAGAGGCGCGAGGCAAACGTGCCTTCTCTTTGAACAAATATGCTTTAAAAATGTCAAAATAAAGTTAACTCGCCTAAGCACCTTCTTATACATGAAGCGACTACGGCTAAAGAAAGTTCTAGAATAATGCTGGTTTATTTCATGCTGGCTTAAAGAAAGCCCTTTATACATAATTCCACCAGAATAACGCCAACACCACATAACCGCACCGAGTGGTTTAAGATGCACTCCGGCTGCACGTTGTGTATCGATAGGAAACGTGTGTGTTTGTGTAGCTTATGGGAGATCCCAGAGCAGCGTGGCGTGGCATGTGTGTTTTTCGTCTCCATGTCAGGTGTGACAGTGGGTTAGCCACACTCTGACATCTCTGTGCGAGTCCCACAGGAGCAGCAATCTGTCGCTGTTACATTAATGACACCATGAGCAATGTCATCCCTTCAGCCTCACACAGCTAACAAGAAGGCCTTAGTTATAAAATTAATTGGAATACATTTTGATTAAAGACCACGCTTGCTGAACCCTCATCACCCCCACCTTCATCAGTCCCCTCCATTGTCTCTCGTCCATCCTCCCTCCCTCCCTCTCTCTCTCTCTCTCTCTCTCTCTCTCTCTCTCTCTCTCTCTTGGTCATCAGTCCCCTCCATTGTCTCTCGTCCATCCTCCCTCCCTCCCTCTCTCTCTCTCTCTCTCTCTCTCTCTCTCTCTCTCTCTCTTGGTCATCAGTCCCCTCCATTGTCTCTCGTCCATCCTCCCTCCCTCCCTCTCTCTCTCTCTCTCTCTCTCTCTCTCTCTCTCTTGGTCATCAGTCCCCTCCATTGTCTCTCGTCCATCCTCCCTCCCTCTCTCTCTCTCTCTCTCTCTCTCTCTCTCTCTCTCTCTTTCGGTCATCAGTCCCCTCAATTGTCTCTCGTCCATCCTCCCTCCCTCTCTCTCTCTCTCTCTCTCTCTCTCTCTCTCTCTCCCTCCCTCCCTCAGTCATCAGTCGCCTCCATTGTCTCTCGTCCATCCTCCCTCCCTCTCTCTCTCTCTCTCCCTCAGTCATCAGTCGCCTCCATTGTCTCTCGTCCATCCTCCCTCTCTCTCTCTCTCTCTCTCTCTCTCGGTCATCAGTCGCCTCTATTGTCTCTCGTCCATCCTCCCTCTCTCTCTCTCTCTCTCTCTCTCTCAGTCATCAGTTCCCTCCATTGTCTCTCGTCCATCCTCCCTCCCTCTCTCTCTCTCTCTCTCTCTCTCTCTCTCTTTCGGTCATCAGTCCCCTCAATTGTCTCTCGTCCATCCTCCCTCCCTCTCTCTCTCTCTCTCTCTCTCTCTCTCTCTCCCTCCCTCCCTCAGTCATCAGTCGCCTCCATTGTCTCTCGTCCATCCTCCCTCCCTCTCTCTCTCTCTCTCCCTCAGTCATCAGTCGCCTCCATTGTCTCTCGTCCATCCTCCCTCTCTCTCTCTCTCTCTCTCTCTCTCGGTCATCAGTCGCCTCTATTGTCTCTCGTCCATCCTCCCTCTCTCTCTCTCTCTCTCTCTCTCTCTCAGTCATCAGTTCCCTCCATTGTCTCTCGTCCATCCTCCCTCTCTCTCTCTCTCTCTCTCTCTCTCTCTCTTTCATCAGTCCCCTCCATTGTCTCTCATCCATCCTCCCTCTCTCTCTCTCTCTCTCTCTTGGTCATCAGTCCCATCCACTGTCTCTCATCCATCCTCCCTCTCTCTCTCTCTCTCTCTCTCGGTCATCAGTTCCCTCCATTGTCTCTCGTCCATCCTCCCTCTCTCTCTCTCTCTCTCTCTCTCGGTCATCAGTTCCCTCCATTGTCTCTCGTCCATCCTCCCTCTCTCTCTCTCTCTCTCTCTCTCGGTCATCAGTTCCCTCCATTGTCTCTCGTCCATCCTCCCTCTCTCTCTCTCTCTCTCTCTCTCGGTCATCAGTCCCCTCCATTGTCTCTCGTCCATCCTCCCTCTTTCTATCAGTTGTCTTCTCCTACATGTCCTCTTCTCCACTTATTCAATTCTTAATTCTCTCCTCCTCATTCAGTTTGTCCCTCAGCAAACACTCTTATTTCTCTTCCAGATGTTATTTTCCTCCTTCCTTCTTCCTCTGCCTTCATCTCATCCTCCCTTTTGTCTTCTCGTCCCCCCCCCCACCTCTTTACTCCTTTTAACCCTTTCTCGTCTCCGTATTTCTCTATTTCCCTATCTTTTTCTTTCCGTTTTCTCTACCCCTACTGTTCCATTCGTCTCCTCTCCTCTCCTCTCTCCCATAAGCCCTCCCTCTCTCACCTTCTCCCATCTCATAACTTCTACCCTTAATCTCTCCTCATCTAATCTCTCATCTTTTCTTCCCTCTTCTCCTTCTCTCCTCCTATCCACCTAATCTCTCTCTCCGATAATCCCTTTGGTCTCTTGGCTTTTTCCATCTCATCCCTCCTTTACTTTCTTAATCTCCCGTCGTCTAATCTCTCGTCTTCTCTTTGCTCTTCTTTCCATTCTTCTTCTTCTGCTCCCCATTGAACCCCTTCGTCTGGTCTCCGCTCCCTTCCTCTCATTCTTATCTCTTCCTTTCCTCAACTCTTATCTCGGCTTTCTTAATCTCCCCTCATCTATTCTCTCATCTCTTCTTTCCTTACCGTCTCTCCTCCTATCCATCTAATCTCTTCATCTGGTCTCCTCTTCTCTTCTCTTCTCTTCTCTCACACCTTCTCTCATCCTTTCCCCTCCTCACCTGTCATCTCTTCCGCTATCCTATCCTTTATCCTCCATCATTCTTCACCTGATCTTCTTTCCTCCTCTCACTCTCTCCAAACCTCTTGACTCCTCTCCTTTGTCTCTCCGTTTCTCTCTTTCCTCTGTCCCAGTAATTCCTTCTCCTTTTTCATCTACTGTCACTTTCTCTGTGGGTCATAATCCCACCCTCTTCCACCTTCTCTCACCTCATCCCTTCTTTCCTTTCTTAATCTCCCCTCATCTCACCTCGCCTCTCTTATCTCTATCCCTTCCTCACACGTTGTCTCGTCGTCTTCTCTCTTCGTTTCCTCTCGTCTATTCTCCTCCCTTCTCTTCTGCTCTCCTCCTGTTTTCATATGCTCATGTCTCTTTGATCTCCCTGCTTCCTTTCCTCTTATGTCTGATCCCTTCACTCTCGCTGTCCCCTCTCCACCCTTTCACCTTTCATTCTTTCCCTCTTTCTCTCTCCTTCCATTAAATCTCTCCCTTGGTTGCTGTGTTCTGTTTTGTTTCTCTCTCTCTCTCTCTCTCTCTCGCTCTCCACTGGGTGTCTGCTCTCTCGCGCCAGACTCCTTGTGGGTTCCTCCTCCGCAGAGTGACTGGACTTTGTAGTGCTGTGGCCTGAAAAGTATAGCAGCTGGAAACTCAAACCTGATCCGCCTGCTCTCAGGTGGACACACACACACACACACACACACACACACACACACACACCATGCTTTCATTTCCCTTCTTTTGTGTGTCTGTTTATTTGCCTGTCAGTCGATAGTTCTTTCTTCTGCCGCTTGTTTATCCGTCGCCTCGGGTGAGTGAGGCGATCATCGTCTGTAATTGAGACCAGCGATGATTAATTGATCGACCTCTTAACGATCCGTATTGGCCTTTATTGATGAACTTTTCCCTACATCACCAAGCAGCTCCATCAGCGTGTGTGTGTGTGTGTGTGTGTTTGGGGCTTTGTTATTCTCATCTCTGCGGGACAAAGTGCACCCGCAAACAAAGCAGACACTGATAGATGCGTCTTTTGTGTGTAATTAGCCAAACCCACACGGCAGTCAATGAGAGAATGGACTAATGAATTAAATCTTCATCGATGTGTAACGAGCCGGAGAGTGCGTTTCGCAGCAGTGCAGATTTAGCTCAAATTCATAACGTTACATCTTGATAAAGAAAAAAAAAAAAGTGTAGAAACAGGGACGTCGGCACGTGTGTACGTAACCTGTGTGGCGTGAGCGTAGATTTTGGTGTTGCAGGAGGACGTTAATAATGACATCGGACGCGTCCGAAATCTCGTACTACCCGACTACACAGTGGGCGAGAAACAGTAGGCGGGAAATACCACTTCCGGTGATGGCGGGAATTCCCATAATGCAACCGGACTAAAAAAAAAAAGGCCTTACACGGATAAAGCTAACGGTAATGAATTTACCTCAGCCTGTTAACCCCGCCCACATTACATCACTAATTCAGCTAGCTTTCCTGATGTGCATTTGTCCGTTAGCGCGGTTGCTTTAATCTGGTGGCCCCTTTAAGATTTTAGCGTTTATGATGATGTCGAAGGTCACACGACAACGCCACCATGGCGGATGATGTAGTACGTCCGGGATTGTATTCATACTCTGATTAGTACGTACGGAGCACGTACTGTCACGGTACGCGCTTTCGGACCCAGCCCTGGTCTGAAACAAAATGAAGTCAGGAGGCCGTCACATGACTTACGCTACAGGCTCGTGAAATTTTAAGAGTAACCCCGTAATGGAGTTGACACCACGCAGCCGTCCGTCATACAGTGTAGCAGCGTTTTGAGCAGCTTTAGGTCTTCAAGCTAATATTAAACAGGCTGAACAGGTTTCAGCAGGACCTCCGGCCCGGGCGCACCTGAAGAACTCGAAACGGAGAGACGGTTTCTTCTTCGTTCTCAGCGTTCGGAAAGCGAGCATTTCACATGCGTTTCTGAACTACGGACCTGATCCACTCCGTATTCCGCATCTCCCTCGCCCAGTCTTTGCAATATATCTTCCCATAATTTCCTAGAGATGATTTCCTCCGGGCTCTCTAGTCAACAAGGCGTTTCCAGCAACAGAACCGTCACTCACTCATAACCCTAGAGACCGTTTTGTGTTTCAGCAGTTTCTGAAATCCCCCAAGCCAGTCAAACAAACGTGCCGCGAGTAAACTCACGGCGCTCACACGTGTTCTCCCACTCCGATGTCTGACGTGAGCCGAAGCTCTCGACCCGTATCTGCCGCGTATGTTGGCTGCCTGGATAACCGCACGAATGAGTGTAGACGAGGACGTATAGTAGAAGGTGTCATTTTCTCCTTAGTATTAACACGTGCTTGACACGTGAGCCTTCTGATCACGTGTAATTGTTTGGGTTATTAAGTAAAGCATGCTTCGAGGAAGTAAGGCTCCCATTGGTAAACTCTGCGCTCTGTGTGCGATTAGCTCTGGAGCTGCCAGCTGGTGCGTAACAAGAGGTTCAGGACAGCGAAATTCTGTCTCGTGCCTACGTGATCGACTTTGTTAGGAGATTTTTCCGACAATCCATACACGTCTTCATCTCCCCTCAGTGTGTATTAATGCAGTTAGCTAGCTGTAGTCCTGCGTGTGTTATTACATTATGTTAGCTAGCGCTTTTTAGCCTCGTCTTCTAAAACATGAGACTGGACAGCACACTCAGATACAGCATATATACACACAGTGGCGCTTGAAAGTTTGTGAACCCTTTAGACTTTTCAGTATTTCTGCAAAAATATATTGGACCTAAAACATCATCGGGTTTTCACACAAGTCATAAATGTAGATAAAAGAAAACCAGATCTTATATACATGGTCATTTGTTTATTGAGGAAAATAATATTACAGTATTACATATCTGTGAGTGGCAAAAGTATGTGAACAGTTAATTAATTTAAAGGTGAAATTAGAGTCTTGTGTTTTCAATCACAGGGATGGCAATCAGGTGAGTGAGTGCCCTGTTTTTTGTGATTATATGTGTGTGTATATATATATATATATATATATATATATATATATATATATATATATATATATATATATATAATGGGTATTTAAGTCTTATTACTTTGGGACTGAGAGACATACATGCCCACGCCACCATTAAATGAGATGATGTGCTTCGGATCAGTAAAAGTGTGTGTGTGTGTGTGTGTGTGCTCTCTGAACGTGATTGGCTCCCTCTCACCTCATCTTTTCCTTGAAAATTGTAAAACATCAGTCAGGATGAAGAGGTGTCGCTGTGTATTCAACATAGCGCTGCGTTGTTTTTTTTTTGGTTATTGTTTTTTTTGTTGTTGTTTTTTTTTTCTTCATCGTCCCCAGACCTAGAATATAAGAGCGGCGCACGGTGACGGAGTGGCGTTTCCATGGAGACGCGGTGTCACAGGCTGGGAGACTGCGGTTGTGCGTCTGCCTGTGGCGACGGCTGAAGAGAAAGCACGCACACACACACACACACACACACACACACATACACAAACAAGGTATGGCGTCTGGGTTAATATACAGAGATCAAAGGTGCTGCTGTGGTTCTTAATCTGGACCAGGTTACAAAAAAAAAAAAGAGCCAATTTTCTTAGGTGCATGCCTGAGGGAAATGTCCTTCCGTAACCACTCTACTGTCGTCTGATTTCCACCGACTTTAGGACACAGCCTGGACATTTCCACCCAGCTTTATGTACCCCACATATTGCGTAAAGGTTGAATATTAGCATCTGGGAGCTCGTTGGATGAGAACCAGCCTTCACTAGCTAAATATGTTCTGTATTATTCCAGATAACTGGTATCCTATTGCCATCAGAAACTCATACCGGCCCACTAATAATTATAATGATCAGTTAGTTAGCGATCGTTATCTTTTCTGATGTACGCGAATGTAGTCCAGTATCGATTCAAACTGACCAACAGAACCTTTAGTAGCTTTGTGTGGACACTAAATGACCGTATGGTTAAATACGTTTAACAAAGGACATCATCTTCCACGGTTGTTATTTTTATACCGCGCATTAGAGAACATCCTCAAATGGTTATGCAGTGGCTATTAAAAAGGTTCGCTGATGAAGCACTGTGTCGGAAGAGAAGCTCTAAAGGAGCGAGAGAGAATTGTGACAGGAATGCCCCCCCCACCCCATTGTATCGTCTCTGGTCTCCAAGTCCGAGTGACTTCACTCGCCCTTCAGCGCTGGGGCTCAGCCAGATCGCAAACCCCCACCAGGGCCCATCGCTCCCTGCTAAATAGTGATCCAGCCTGAGAGGATTACCTGCGGCAGGTGTCTCGTTCCTCTGCCAGATACTGACCTCTACCTCGCAGCAGGGAGACAAGAGGGCTGAGTCACCTGTGCGGCGGTGAGCAGAGGAACAAAAACACTGAGGACCACGATACTGCCGAGAGACAATAACACACGGTGTTCACGCTGTGGGTACGAGCTTTCTGCATCCGGTCGCACCGGGTGACCTTAAATTAAATCGGGGTGTAACGTAGGGCTGTATCGAGCCATCTAAAAGGCAACGATTGAAATGAATCTTATTTGGAAAAACCAAATAACTTCACTGATGACATCTTAGCAAGTGGATATCCCTTGAATATAGCCCGATTTATCCAGTTTCCTATTATACGATCACAATAAACCAAATGTACGATAATTAAACCTATTTCCACCGATTCGTACCCGTTTCAAGCTCGAAACAGTCGTGTTCTCGTTAGAATAAGACGACTACAAGCTTGAAATGAGTAATAACGCCTAGAAATAGGTTTAATGATCTTATATTTGGTTTGTTGTGATCTTATAATAGTAAATAAATGTGATATTTTCACTTGCTAAGATTTATTTATTTATTTTTTTTTCCTGCAGCGTGATTCGAAGGTCTCGTCAAATATCGTATCGTTGCCATGAGAATCGAGATCGCATCGTATCAGATTCAGTCGTATCATCAAACACCGAGTCTTCGCCGTAAGGACTTGAGAATCAAAATTATGTCCGAGCTTAAGAATAGAAATTGTGTCTCATCATGAAGAAACCCGAGGTTTACACCCTGGTATAAAGCGATTTATTTATTTATTTGTTTGTTTGTTATTATTTTTTTTAAAGAATTCGTTTTGCAAAGGTTTAACGGAAATTAAAGGCTGGCATTGGTTACTCATAAGTAGTTGGACGTATCAGTTTTTCCATCGCTGTGCTATCTAGAATACGGATCGATGTACAGATAGAATACAGTTAGAATACCGGGTTTGCTATCGTATCCGACACGGACAGGAAACACTACACGATCAGGTCATGATCCTTCATTCCCTTTCGTTTCTGTGTTTTTGCTGTTAAATCCGTCTGTCGCGTTACTCACAGCTCAACGGTAAACAAG
This sequence comes from Ictalurus punctatus, assembly GCF_001660625.3. Lineage (NCBI taxonomy): Eukaryota > Metazoa > Chordata > Actinopteri > Siluriformes > Ictaluridae > Ictalurus > Ictalurus punctatus. The sequence goes on along the minus strand of NC_030439.2, from coordinate 19,511,506 downwards.
GAAACCATTACGAATAGAAAGTGCTGACTCGAAGCGTTTATGTCTTGCGTCTCCGCAAAATAAATAAATAAATAAATAAGTAAATAAATTTTAAAAAACACCCCCAAATTCTATTCGATTCCTATTCAAGGAAGAATAGAAAGCTAACGTAACGTAACGCGTTAATAATTAATAACGTTACGTTAAATTATATTCCTAGCAGCTTTTATTCTAGAACATGCTCACCGGACACGATGTGTGTGGAATTACCTGCAGTGTTGCGTCTAAACGGAGTATTTTTATAACGAGTCTTTATTGGATTTATCATATATACAGTAGAGCACAGTGAAATTGTTTTCTTCGCATACCCCAGCCTGTCAGGAAGCTGGGGTCAGAGAGGGTTAAGGGCTTTGCTCAGGGGCCCAACAGTGGCAGCGTGGCAGGGCTGGGGCTCGAACCCCCGACCTTCCGATCAGTAACCTAGTAACCTTAACCGCCACGCCACCACCGTCCTCCGTTTTCCAGATCTACCATTATCCAGGCATATGTTGTTGTTTTTTTTGTTTCACGATAATTCGACACACCGAATTGAGTCAGGAACAGTGTGTATATGTACTGACTCGTGCACACGTTTTCAGGTTAAAAACCTCTAGTAGCTGTATTTCACTGCGAACGATGGCGCATCTGGAGTTTGCGATACTGGAGTACTCGCATGTTTGCAATCCAGTAGCAGGAATCCGGCTGAAAAAGAACTTTTATTTAGTATAAATAGTACAAAACTTTACTCACGTGAGGTCGCCGTGAGAGCTCAATAAGTTCTCCCGGAGTTCAAAGGGAAACATCTCACTGCTGTCGATATTAACGGCTGGATAGATAATAAGGCGAGGCTGTTTTGTTTTTTTGTTTGGTCGCCTGCTAATCGGTGATTTATAACCTTCTGATGGGTTGAACTTTTTTTTTTTTTCTCCCACGTGCACCACTGGCGAATTAGAAGACCGCGAGTGCGGCGTCCGGCTGTACTTGACGGATCCGTCCCTCTTTCCCGCGAGCGGCCGCTCGTTTGTTTTAAAATTCACTTTTTTCCTCCCTCTTTGTGGAGTTTGTTAGATTTATAGCCCGCTCGGTGCTGTAACGTTTATGCTGATTGGATACAGTGAATATGGAGGAACGAGGACGCTCTGTTTTTATGAAAGTGGCCCGAGTGCGAATGCTGCCGAATCAGTACTTTTCTTGAAATAAATTGCTTTGAAAAACTTCCTGAGATCGCAATTTTCACATGATTGGTCGCGCGGGCCGAGCGTGAAGCGCGGGATTATTACGGAGAAGTCTAATAGATCCATTGAGTCACGATGAAGCCACTTATTAAAAACGTTTATATCACTGTTGAATTCTGGATTCTGAAAATAAAGCTGCGAATCACAGGTTTATATTAAACCGCTCATTCTGATTCTAACCTTATTGTTTTATAGGAACAACAGGGACTAGTGTGTTCAATCATTATATATATATAATATATATATATATAATATAACCCTGGCATTGTTGATTTGGTGAAATGTCGTGTAAGGAGAGTTTATTTAACATTTAGTGTGTCAGATCTTCTTTTAATCAGAGTTTCAGTGTATAAGTTACGGTGGAAATCATATTTAACTGGTGCAACCGGGTGCTGATCCTTAAACTAAAGCCTGTGAGCAATAGAGCAAGACATCAGACGTTCTCCTGAGCTCGCTCTGTTTGACTCTGCGATCTTAACCCCGTTCTTGTTTCGAAACACACTCCTTAATGTTTAAGTTTAATATTCATTGTGACAGCGCTCGCGCTATTTCCTCTAATATAGTAGTGTATAATTAATATGGCAACGCTCAATGTGCTAATGAACTTCCACAGTCATTACTTGAGCGAAAACATCCACATTTTCTCACTTAGTTCTCTAATACAGAAGATCACAGGAGGCTCAATACGCAGAAAAACGAACAGAGAGCGTAGGCTATGGTAGGATGAGAGTTAAATGGAAGACTATCCATCCATCCATTTTTTATACTGCTCAGCCTACACAGGGGCGCGGGGAACCTGGAGACTGTCCCAGGGAGCATGGGGTACAAGGCGGGGGACACCCTGGACAGGGTGCCAATCCATCGCAGGGCACACTCACACACTCATTCATACACTACGGACGAGTTGGAATTGCCAGTCAGCCTACAACACGTCTTTTGACCGGGGAAGGAAACTGGCATACCCAGAGGAAACCCTAAAGCACAAGGAGAACACTCCATGCACACAGGGCAGAGGCAGAATTTGAACCCCCAACCCTGGAGGTGTGAGGCAAACATGCTAACCAATAAGCCACTGTACCCCTGACAAATACTAAATATCTTAAAATATTTTGTACTTAATCTTTAAGTGTACAATACTGTGTGCTGTTTAAGTACACAATGACCATTCTAGGCCAAAATAGATTTAACAAAAAAAAAAAAGGTGACTGTCTCTTGTTGTATGAATCTTGATGTATAAATTTGTCGTATATGGCTTGACATGTAAAGCTTGGCATATAAAGCTTGGCGTGTATAGCATGGTGTGTAAAGCTTGATGTTTAAAGCTTGGTGTGTAAAGCTTGGTGTGTTAAACTTGGTGTGTAAAGCTTGGTGTGTAAAGCTTGATGTGTTAAACTTGGTGTGTAAAGCTTGATGTGTTAAACTTGGTGTGTAAAGCTTGGTGTGTAAAGCTTGGTGTGTAAAGCTTGGTGTGTTAAACTTGGTGTGTAAAGCTTGGTGTGTAAAGCTTGATGTGTTAAACTTGGTGTGTAAAGCTTGATGTGTAAAGCTTGATGTGTAGACCTTGGTGTGTAAAGCTTGGTGTGTTAAGCTTGGTGTGTTAAACTTGGTGTGTAAAGCTTGTTGTGTAAAGCCTGATGTGTAGACCTTGGTGTGTAAAGCTTGATGTGTTAAACTTGGTGTGTTAAGCTTGGTGTGTTAAACTTGGTGTGTAAAGCTTGTTGTGTAAAGCCTGATGTGTAGACCTTGGTGTGTAAAGCTTGATGTGTAGACATTGGTGTGTAAAGCTTGATGTGTAGACATTGGTGTGTAAAGCTTGGTGTGTAAAGCTTGATGTGTTAAACTTGGTGTGTTAAACTTGGTGTGTTAAACCTGGTGTGTAAAGCTTGATGTGTTAAACTTGGTGTGTAAAGCTTGATGTGTAGACCTTGGTGTGTAAAGCTTGGTGTGTTAAGCTTGGTGTGTAAAGCTTGTTGTGTAAAGCCTGATGTATAGACCTTGGTTTGTAAAGCTTGGTGTGTTAAACCTGGTGTGTAAAGCTTGATGTGTAAAGCCTGATGTGTAGACCTTGGTGTGTAAAGCTTGGTGTGTTAAACTTGGTGTGTAAAGCTTGTTGTGTAAAGCCTGATGTGTAGACCTTGGTGTGTAAAGCTTGGTGTGTAAAGCTTGATGTGTAGAGCTTGGTGTGTTAAACTTGGTGTGTAAAGCTTGTTGTGTAAAGCTTGATGTGTAGAGCTTGGTGTGTAAAGCTTGATGGTATATAAGTTTGACGTATAGAGCTTGGCGTATGAAGTTTGTCGTTTAAAACTAGGCGTATAAAGTTTGACGTATAGAGCTTGGTGTATAAAGTTTGGCGTATAGAGCTTGGCGTATAAAGTTTGACATGTAAAGCTAGGCGTATAAAGCTTGGCGTATAGAGCTTGGTGTGTAAAGCTTGATGGTATATAAGTTTGACGTATAGAGCTTGGCGTATGAAGTTTGTCGTTTAAAACTAGGCGTATAAAGCTTGGCGTATAGAGCTTGGCGTATATAGTTTGACGTATAGAGCTTGGCGTATATAGTTTGACGTGTAAAGCTTGATATAAAAAGCTTAAAGTATTCGATCCTTTTGCCCACAACCTCGGCCAACACGTCGCGTCCTATGATGTCCTTTTCCCCTAATCACCTGGTAGTCATGTGATCGTGTGTCGGATAGGGAAATGCATATTCCTGCCGTTTCTCCTGCGTGTTTAACTGAAGCCCGTTGTTCACCGGGGCGCCGAGCGTTAGCAGATGTGTTAGCTGAGGTTGCAGCCGTGTTCTCACACCGACTATTGTGCTTACGCTTTGAGAAGTGCGCCGTGTTTTGCAACACGAGTGCACTTCATTCGCAATTAGAATATGTGATCAGCTCTGCGGAAACGTTTTATTGTTCGGGGAAGTTAGCACTGAAAACAGACCACAATGGGTGTGCAACACGGAACAAAAAAGTCTTTTACCAGACTACACTGTTGGCAGGACGACTCACAGCGGTGCATATGTTGCATTGATGCTATTCATAGCGATGCTTTTCGAAATAAAACATATTCAACGTGCACTTTATGAAACCGTTGGCAGAGGTAAAATATTAAATATGAAACATGGCAGTAAAATGGCCGGGGTAAGTGCAGATGAGGAACTGTTTATAAATATCAAGACACCATTGATCAAGCCTTGAAACACAGCCATGTTGGCATAAAGTGGCTCTGCCAAGTCGCATTACAAAGGAGCATTGTGGACCTTAGAAAGCAAGCAGGAGTGCTGTATGCGTATGTAAGGAATAGTCACTATAATATCTACTCTTGCTGTATACGTCCCGATGGAATACCAATGATTCGCTTGAAGTGATTCACGATCCTTCATTGATCAGAAATATGGCGATGGGGGGGGGGGGGCGTTTGGCAAGTGCGAAAGTGTTTAAATCACCAGAGCTCGGAGAACATGAAGCCGGCGCTGGATAAATTACGTACGTACTTGGTTCCGAACATTTTGTGTAATATATACAGAGTTTATGTTCTTGTCTCTGATCGTCAGAACACACAGCGCTACAGCTCTGTCCTCTGGCTCGGTTTAGCGGAGTCGACTCGGAGTCGGATCGCTTTCCCGCTCGCTCGGAAGCGGATCCAGGCCACGTCGCTCGGACGCTCTCGGACACGGACGCGACTGCCGCGTTACGCACCAGGGTTTCACGTTAAATCATATTTAGTTACGATGCACCTTAGGAGACTGAGGTGCGAGTGAAATTCTATATGTGTATTTTAAATGTATGTTCTGGGCTTCGGACGTTTCAGATGACGCGTGTGTTGCCCTTCACCGTTCGTGAATGGAGGAAAGGTCTTTTTTTTGGGGCGGGGGGAGGAAGCAGAACATGTGATCATGTAGAGGGATAAAGCTGACTTTAATCTCTTGGAAACACAGAGTTGCTGAAGGAACATCATCGGTCAGAGGGCTACTGTTACCGTGCCAGGTCAGAAGGGCGCCAATATCACCATGTGGACGGCCGTCTCGAATAACGGTGTCCTTTGCTATACATCAATCATCAGGACTTATTCCACAGACTATATCATTAGTTATCGTGATTGGGGTGAAGGGGGGGGGGGGGTTTAATATATAGGTTTAATAATCTTATATTTACTTTCTTGAAATCTTATAATAGAATAAAGATTTTTTTTGCTTGTTAAGATGACATTTTTTTTTTTACAGCCTTGTTATGATTTTGTTTAAAGATCTTTTTTTTTTTTCATTTAGTACTGCCATTTAGAAGTTATATTAGACCATCTTGTTCAAAAGTTTACACCCCCCATTCCCCCCGGCTCTTGATCTATCGTGTCGTCTTCTCGAGCGTCGGTGAGCGTGTGCACCTTTCGTGATAGTCGTGTACGAGTCCCTCGGTCGTCCTCGCTGTGGAAAGACGGATCTGGACATCGTATAGTCTGTTGGAAAGGAGTCGAATATGCAGAAGATGCCGGGAAAGTAAAGAAGGTGCAGGACCTGGAGGATTTTTCTGAAGAACAGCGGGCGGTTTAACCGCTCAGGACGAACAACGGACTCGTGAAGAACTCTCACGGGACATACACACACCGTGTCGTGGATCATCCGGGTCACGACACACGGGATTAATAATCAAGGGGGTGTAAACTTTTGGTAATTATTGTGTCTTGTGAACTATATGTTATTTCTTTTTTAATTATGGACATTTTGCAGATTACAGATATATATAAGTATGGATAAGAATGCAAATATTTGGAGCAGTTAAACAGTCACCCCTAATATACACATGAATCCCACATACACGTGTGTCATTACTAAAAGGCCGTGGAATAGAAGCATGTTCGGTATGTCTCAGCGGTATGTCGTCACTTTGGACATCACTCTGCTTGTCCTTATGAATTTATGGCGTCCCGCCATCTGTGCATCATGACACAATTATTCCACGCTTATTCTCCCTTTCTGAATCTAATCGAGAGGGATCTTAATAAAGCGTGTGATCATCGGCCTCATGACCAGATGTCTCTTTTGGAGGCGGCGAATGCTGGACGCCTGGCAGTCCGTACAGAACGCGGGTCCGCCATGCAGAGAGGTATTTCCCTCGACACACTGCTAGAGAAGACGTCCAGCGTGATGAGAACCTGTGTTCACGCCAGGGCTCAGAAACAGAATTAATGGATTTTTTGCACCGCACCGAGCAGAACCGATGTTTTATTGTTAATATTCCTAGCACACTACGTAGTCCGTCCGAGAAATGAACGCACGGTGGATTAGCGGTTAGCATGTTCGCCTCATGCCTCCGGGGTCGGGGGTTCGATTCCCACCGTGGAGTTTGTATGTTCTCGCCGTGCTGTGGGGGTTTCCTCCGGGTACTCCGGTTTCCTCCCCCAGTCCAAACACATGCACGGTAGTCTGATTGGCGTGTCTAAAGTGTCCGTAGTGTATGAATGGGTGTGTGAGTGTATATGTGATTGGGCCCTGCGATGGATTGGCTCCCCGTCCAGGGTGTACCCCGCCTTGTGCCCCGTTCTCCCTGGGATAGGCTCCAGATTCCCCCTGAAGAAGGATAAGCGGTATAAAAGATGGATGGATAACTTTAAAATCGATTTTCCCACACGTGACAGGCAAACGTCTGGTCCCGCCTTCTCGTGTCTCGTCTCGGCTCGCGAGGCGAACGCTCAGGAAGTTCAGCGTTCGCTTAGATAACGTTGGCGAGAAGTGAAAGCAAGTGCTACTAAATGCAAACGCGTTTTTTTTTTTTTTTCCACGTCCCTCCGTCCTTTCCCCTTCGGTGAATCGGGCGTGAGTTTCCGACAGGATCTGACCGCTTGAGCTGGAAAAAGAGAACGCGTTCCGGTCGGGTGTGTCGCGTCTCGGCGTAGCATCCCGAAGCGTGTCTCTGGTCGAGCGCGGTTCTCCCGTAGATCCGGCTTTCCTTTGGTCGAATCCATGAGTCCAAAGGAGACCGACTCCTATCATTTATTTATATTTTTCTTCCGTAAATTGTCCTATAATTTACAGAAAGCGTTCCGCGTGCGTTCCGTTTCAGCGGAAAATAAATCATTTATTAATGTTTTCATCTCAAAATGGTGAATTTACTGCCGTCCTACATCGATTTCCCATTTTAGAGAGGGTTTCATTTCTTGACACAGTGTTTTATTGGTGCTTCTTGGCAGTTAGACGTATGATTGTGTGTGTGTGTGTGTGTGTGTGTGGTATTTTGATCTAATAGTGAGTGATCTAAAAGCCTGTGTCTGTAGTTTTTCAGTGTCATTTTTCCACTTATGTGTAAGATTCTGCAGATTCAGTGCTATTTTATAATGGCAGAGTGTGAATAAGTTTCTAATACCGGTGTCTAGTTTTGCAAATTGCACGCCAGCGATGGAGAGAAGCTGTGCTCGTGTTCAGGGAGAAGGTTTCGAGCGACGATGTCTGTCTCTCTTTGTGGTCTGTGTTCGGGGTCTCGTCCTGTCGTGCTCTGACGGTTCGGTGCCCGAGCAGCACCCGAGCTTTAACGCTGGCACTCGTGCTAGAAGCGAGTCAGGACCGGGACAAGGTCACGACCGTGTCAGGATTAGCTCGCTCCGTGAATCATGCTTTATCCTGGTTCTATTTGTATGACCAGACGAGAGAACATTGAAAACGAATGGGATTTCAATTGAAATTGCTTGAAATGGTTTGGAATGCTCGAGAGCCCCTTCTAGTACGGCGGCGGGGGAGGGGGGTCAATACGGAAATCGTCACGCGATCGTTTGAAGCGTTTTGGGCTTCGATTCGCTTTCTGATGACCCGGGTTCAACAGTAGAAACGTATTTCAAGGAGAAATAGAACGTTCTGGACGACCCGTCTGTTTCTCCAACCCGGCGACTCATTCGCACCGTCTTCTATACGATACGAAAGATCCAAAATAAGCGCGTGACGCGTATCAGCACGCTATCGGTCCGTTCGGGCGTCCCGTATATCAGGAATCGTGTAGTACTCACTGAGCCGTGCGTGTGGTGTGCCGACGTAGACCGTCTTTACGTCGTCACGCGTCGGACGTGACGCGCGGTCACGCTCTGGGTTTTTGCCGAGCGGCGTGTTTTCGGCGCGGTCGTTTTGTACGCTCGTCCGAATCGGCGGTCCGAGGTCTAAGAGGAAAACGAAGCACGGAGTACCGGAGTACCGGGGCGCGAAGATGAGTCGCGTTAACGGGCGAATACGGGGAGCTTTGCGACACGCCGAATTCGGAATTAGAGGTATACAGTATCCTGAATATGTTTTTTTTTTTTTTTTTAGATTATACTTGTTTGTGTATAAAGCCGACTCTTTACGATCCATCAAGGAAGCATTCGTATCATTCCTGCGCATTGCTGGTACACAATGAAAACGAAGGTATTTTAAGTCTTTTGCTGGAATTATATCACTTACGGCAAAATGTCTTCCACAGACTCAGAGTATTATTCTTTCTAACTGACATGAAGTGTGCATCATCAACAGTTTCCTCACCGGTATAATTGATTTGCACCTGATGTGAATGTTTTTTTTTTTATTCCAACTGAGCCGACAGTTGGATTATTAACAAATTAGGCTGTGTTTAACCGAGTTTGACGGTTAGCCATAACACGGAAGGAATATATCTCTGGAATTGGTGTTCTGGGGTGTGTGTGTGTGTGTGTGTGTGTGTGTGTGAGTGGTGGGTTTGGATGTGCACCCAGACCGTCTCTGACACAATGATTCACCATTGGTTTCTGGGCTGTGCTCCAATCAGGACGGCCATCTGGTGACCAATCAGATCCCTGGCTGTGATGACAGAGGGGCCAGACCTCGGCGTGAGCGCAGGCTGCTGTGAGAAAGTAAATGCTCTGACTCGTGCAGACCTCTGCGCGTGCACGTGTGTATGTACGTGTGTGTGTGTGAGAGAGAGAGAGAGAGAGAGACGAAACAAAGAGGTCAGACGGGTGAGTCACGTAGTCACGGAGCGCCGGCTCGACAGCGTCAGACGGCGAAGAAATCTCTGACACCTTTTTACAAGGCCGCAAAGGCTCGTCGTCGTAAAAATAACGCCTGTAATAAAACCGGTAACACGATCAAGACTCACCCAGGACACGCGACGGAGTGACTGACAGCTCCATTCCTCCTAACCTGATTAATATTACCGCAGGATCTCTCTAGCGGACGCGGCTGTAATCTAAAATAAGCGTAGCCCCGTCGGCCGCTAATAAACCGATCCCTCCCGCAGAGAGAGCCGGCGCTTTGCAGGGAATCGTGCTGAAGCGGGCTTGCGCTAGCGGCCGTCCCCGAGTGGTAGGAGAGCTTCGAGAGAGGCGCCAGGCGAGAGAGAGAGAGAGAGAGAGAGAGAGAGAGAGGGTGACACTTCTAAACACGGAGGCTCAAAGTCGAAGTCTGGGAAAAGTCATCTAGAGACCGAGGAGGATTTAACAAGCGTAGCATACTTAGTGTTAAAGCTACAGCTACAGCTCGGCGTTTAGTCTCTAGCAGCATTTCGAATTCACCTTTCGCAAACAGCGTCACTATTTGAAGCTGTAACCAATCCCCATGACCGGAATACAAGCTACAGCTAGCTTATAAGCGCCACATAGTGTAATTAGCAGTACGTATGGAGCTAACCTGCCACAGTGTACGGCGTGGAAGCTGTTGCTAGCCTTTAGCTGCTTACAAACCACTGCGAAGACTGCGGCTAGTTTGTAGCACGTGATCTAGAACAATGTCGACGCTAAAAGCTAGGGTATAAAAGCACACAGTAACCGTTAAACTAGAGCTAGCATAAACAATACACATCATTAATATGGTGTTGCTCACAGCAGAATAGCTAACGCTAAGCAGCACTTTCGTAGGAAGTGTTGCTAATGAGACTCTGATGCTAATTTTTTGGTCTGGCTGAGAACGTCACGTGCGCAGTCACAGCCTGTCATTACCGAGCGTTCGTAGCCTTGCTAATGCTAATCGCCGTGGTGTATTATTGATGCTAGCCTCACACACAGAAGGACCAGTTAGACAGGGGGAGGGGTCTGGAGAAGAGGAAAGTTAGCCAGATAAGGGTAAGGGTATCGACCTGACTGAGTTGCTGCCATGGCAACGACATTGAGGCAGATGTGTGTTTGTGTGTGTTCCTGTTGAGAGAGCGTGCGCTTGTGCAGTGGAGGTAGCGTCCCCACGGTTCATCCTCTGTACGTGACATAGTAGTAATAAGGGACGTTATCTTCCGTGCTGTGTGTGTGTGTGTGTGTGTGTGTGTGTGTGTGTGCGTGTGTGTGCGTGTGTGTGCGTGTGTGTGTGTGTGTGTGTGTGCAGCGTCCCCGAAGACCTCCATCTGCCTAAATGAGTAGCAGCGGCTGCTAGCCGCTAGCAGAACAAAGGGTCAGGGCTGAGTGCCCAGCTCTCCTCCGTCTTCCATGGCCGCGGTGCTGAACACTTGCGCTCCGCTTTAGCGCGGCGTTAATTAACCTCAGCGCTGCACCGAGCGCCGTGCTCAATGACCAAATTAAGCAGCGCTGATGTCAAAGCATGAGTGTGGCAAAAAAAAATCAATGCGCCGGGGCCATTGTTTTTCACAAGGCACAATCGAGGGCATGTTTACGCCCTCAAAACACACACACACACAATCGCATTTCCACTGAATCCTACTGCTGCTCTTTCTTATAATTTAGTAATTTCAGTAATTCGTTTTTAGTCTTTGCATCAAAGTTTAAGCGTGCCTGGGGGTGGAGCTTACGTTAAATCTGAATAACCAGTCGCGAACCTATCACGTGACATCGCCATCACCACAGAGCTGCGCTTAGCATAAACCGCTAGCTGAAAGGACTAGCTTGGACTGCAGTGCATTAGCAGTGTTAAGATATTTAGACCCCTAAATGCAGTGAAAGTTGTAAACATCTGCTAGCTTGGGTAGCGTTAACGTCACCGGGGGAGGGGGGTTGGGTGGGGGGGGTGCGACCGGTTTTATGGGACATTGCACAACGTTAAAACTATGAAACGTTCTTTCTTCTTTCACAAGATTGTTATTGGCAGGAAATTGCTGTGGTATAAGAAGAATGAAACATGTCACTAGCAAGCTAGCTAACATTAGCTAACGTAAAGCGTTGTACTGATGTCATGTGATCCAATTTGATACTGCCCACAGCTAGCGTGAACAGTGCTACGATGTTACGGCTAGCCTTTAGAGACGCTCGCACTCGGGCAGATGCCACACCGCACACTCAGTATAAATAGTCAATATTTCCTGCATGTTTGGAAAGCCGTGCCCCGATGGAGAGCGACGTGTTGTTTCACGGAGACTCTGGGATTGATGGGAAGTGACACCGAGCTGACAGTCAGACATGGGACTTGTTTGTCCTTCGCTGGAAGATCAGTGTGTGTCTCCCGGCTCCGAACCCCACAGGGAGAAGCCTGAGGTGGGAGTGAGACAGCGAGCTACAAATGAACATGCTTGCCTGCGTCAGTCAGAGCAGCAACGACGCACGACACCGCATTTATAACGGAATGCAGAGCTGAGGGAGAACCACGCCGGCTTGGTACAGAGTCCGTCTCGCTCATCCCAGAACAATTATATAGTTTCTCCTCTAATGTTACAGAGTGAGGAACGGGCTGATCCCAGAACAGTTTTATAGTTCCTCCTCTAATATTACATATTACGGTGTGACGAACGAACTGATCCCAGAACAATATTATAGATTCTCCTCTAATGTTACAGATTACAGAGTGAGGAACGGGCTGATCCCAGAACAGTTTTATAGTTTCTCCTCTAATATTATGGGTTACAGAGTGAGGAACGGGCTGATCCCAGAACAGTTTTATAGTTCCTCCTCTAATATTACATATTACGGTGTGACGAACGAACTGATCCCAGAACAATATTATAGATTCTCCTCTAATGTTACAGACTACAGTGCGAGGAACGGGCTGATCCCAGAACAGTTTTATAGTTTCTTCTCTAATGTTACCGATTACAGTGACGAACGAACTGATCCCAGAACAGTTTTATAGTTTCTCCTCTAATGTTACAGACTACAGAGTGAGGAACGAGCTGATCCCAGAACAGTTTTATAGTTTCTCCTATAATATTACAGATTACAGAGTGAGGAACGGGCTGATCCCAGAACAGTTTTATCGTCTCTCCTCTAATATTGCAGATTACAGAATAACTGTTTGGACAGAGAGAAAGTTATTATTTTATCTGTCTGCCACAGTATATTAGAGCACTCAAAGTGCTGACTTTCAGCTTTAACTGAAGGGTATATTCATGCACATCGGGTGAAGGGTGTACCAATCACAGCGGTGCATTGAGTCATTGTCCATCTGCGCAATTTTATTTCGGAGAATTTGGCTGAATCTGAGCTGATAATTTGGCCCTATAGACTTCATCCATAAATACAAGGGAATTTCATTAACAGTTTCATTAACACGCCCACGCCGTAAGATGAGATAGTACGCGTCAGCTCACGACCGCTCCCTTCCCTTCACCCTACTCTTCTCTTCCTATTATTATTCTGCTAAAAGCTGATCTTCGTCTCATCCGCCCGTAGGATGTTGTTCAGAACTGTACAGGTGATTGTGGCCAACTCTAATCTGGTCTTCCTGTTTTTGAGGCTTACCAGCGGTGTTCATCTCGTAGTAAACCGTCTGTATTTACCCCGGCGAAGACTTCTCTGGATTGTTGACTTTCACGCCGATACTTTAACACCGCCTCCCTCCTGGAGAGTGTTCTTGTCATCCAGCACCGTTGTTTTCTGGGGTCTTCTGGAACTTTTGGTATTCCTGAGCTCACCAGTGCGTTCTTTCTGTTTTGTTTTTTTTTTTTTTAAAAAGAGCATACCAAAATAGTTGATTTGGCTAGACCTAATGTATGTGCTGTCTCTCCGATGGGTATGTTTTTGATCTATTTTTAGATTATTTATTTTTCGCTTCACTGGCATCGGCGGCTCTTTGGACGGGACAGAATCCCGCTTCTGCTTACTTCTAAGTGAAATAATGAAGGAAGAACACGCACCTGGCCACGGTACGGCTGAGCCTGCTGTGAAAACCATAACACCCATAATATATATATATAAATATATACACACATATGGGCGCTCGTTTGGAGCCATGGAGTGTCAGGGGGCAGAGTGCAGGAGAAGCAGAGCGCTCGCGAGTGTGTCACGGCCGAAGGTGTCTGCGGCGTGTGTCTAATTGAGCTGCGTGTAGTTAATTGTTTGTACATAGGAGGGGAGAAATCAATCTGTTTTCTTACTGTCATGACTCCTGGGCCCCGGGGTGATGGACTAGATCTGGCACGGACACTGGGAAGGCCTGCCAAGTGAAGCTCCGTACGCAGCCTTTCTCCCTCAGCGTACACACACACACACACACACACACACACACACACTCGCATACAAATACACACTGTTGTGTATGCATACTATACACTAACGCACAACACACACACACACACTGTCGCTGGAGTGAAGTTAGCTCCATCGATCTAGAAGCCCGGAACCTGAGCTCTGGGAGAGGCGAGAGAAGAGAAGAGTGTGTGTGTGTGTGTGTGTGTGTATTCACACCGAACCCCCCTCTGACTCGGAGAGGCTTTCAGTGCATCGTATGAAGAGGAGCTGAACAGAAGAGAAGATATTGCATTAGTCGCAGCTTTCGCCCGTCAGGACAAATCCGTTTTACGCGCTCAAGGCGCCAGCGATGCTCTGCAGGCGCGTATTCATCTCGGCGCGCCCCGCAAATCGGTTTAACGTCACCGGGTAATACATCAGCCCGGCTAAAGCAGATAGATGATAGGCTTCAGCGCTAAACAAATGGTGCTGGTCATAATTCATACATAAACGCTGCGTTTGGTTAAAAAAAAAAAAAAAAAAAAAAAAAGGATCCTGTGCTAAACATCCTGCGTTTAGGAATACTCTGTGTTTAACTCCTCCCAGAATTTTGATCGTGGGCGTAGGAGACGTTATACCTGGTGGGGGAAGGGGGTGGGGGTGTGTGTGTGTGTGTGGGCGGGGGGTGGGGCGGCATTTATCCTAATCTCAAATTTTATTTCACATTCCCTGCCTGTCTCCGAGGATTTCTGAGTCGGACAGCCTCCAAAACGAATCCGTTCGGCAACTTTTAGAAACGTAATTCAATCCGATAAAAAAAAAAAAAAAACCTGGACTTTCGCAGCGGTCAGACTCGGGTTAGCTAGCTAGGGCTCGCTGAAGCGTTTCCCCAAGCATGACGAGGGCAACGTGTCTGATAAGTAAAACCTGGTATGGATTTTCCGAGAGGCGGATACTCTTACGCCGCGAAAGCGGAACGCATTCATCCGGAGATGACTCGAATGTTCCGTCGCCGTCCGCGGAAGACAAAAAAACCCGCGTCCCGAGGTCACGGCGGTCACGGCACGGCGTTCGTACGCGCTCGAGCACACTAACGTATAGATGAAAGATTTATATTTGAGGTAGGATATCGTAGATGTTCCAGCTGATTGCTTGCTGGTTTTCGAGAATGTCGTTCTGGGAATAATGATTCAGCGTGAATAAGTTCGCGAGCTAGCTGGCGCTCCAAAATCGTACGTATGTGGCGTCTCTACGTGTCCGGAGACGATTCGACGGTAACGTTAATCCAAATTCTCGCACCGAGATGAGCATCCTACAACACTTGAAGAGGAAGAGGACGGAGGAGGATGAAAAGTAGAACCGATCCGAGGAGGACGAGCTTGTGAGCTGTATGCGTAGCTACGAGTTAGCCGGCTAGTTCACGTCAGACCGCGCCGGATGTTTGGGATGGGGGGGGGGGGGGCGCCGTCGTGAGCTAGCGTTTGGCATGATTGAGAGACCGTCAGCCAATAAGACGCGAGTATTTCCACGTGTGTATTTTCCTGTAAACCCCGTCTGATCGGTCTCGCCTCCGTTCTCTGAAGATATAAAATTACAGGCGTCCTTCTTTTACTGACGTTCGGCTACGTCGAGACAATCCGCTCTCCAAAAGCGGAGAATTATTCAGGGCTAAAGAAAAAAAGAACGAAAAAAAAAAAAATCAAGAATGCGTTTGACTTTTTTGTTTTCCTAACAATAAATTTGTCACGCGAGTTTAACTTCATTTGATTGACTTGAGTAATCCAATGAGATCAGTTTAAAATATAATGCCTTACATTATATAACTGCGTTATCAGGAAGAAAGAAAGAAAAAAGTCATTCAAACGTAATTAACGTTTATAAATGGGACTACTTTCTGGTGGAAGAATTCGTGGTTAGTCGTGTGGCTCTGGTCTTGTAAACAAAAACAACTCCTGTTTGTTCAAAATGCTGAATATTTTTATTTTTATTTTTTTTCAGGTTCCCTAGGGGTACTTTGCAATTCAGAGGCGAATTCATACTACTGCTACACACTTCTAGTTGTTGTTGCTGTTGATTGTGGGCGTGGCCTGTTTGTTTTTGTTTTGTTTGTTTAGTTCCGATGAGAAATCGAGCACACACACACACAAAAGAAAAACTCCATGAAAACGAGCGACCTGTCGTTGTTGAACGCGGCGCGAGCGTAATCCTGATGATCGGACACACACACACACACACACACACATTTAAAGACCCAGTGGAAAGAGATCCGGTGTAAAAAGCGCTGGAGGACTCCTTTAACGCGACACCTGTTGACTGTCATTTCGTTCCTATCGAGCGGCGAACACGCGGCGTGAACGACGTGCATTTCTGCAGCCGAAAGCGCACGACGTGAATAATTCATCCCGTCTTTTGAAGCAGATCAGAACGAGCCTTCGCGTTTTGATCTTATTTGAACTCCCTCTTCACACGCCGCGCTGTAAGCTGCGCTCTGATTGGCTGCGGACTCTGTTCGGGTTTTTTTTTTTTTTTTCAATCTTATTTTATTCGTTTCCCCTCCGGTCTAAAGAGATGTTCATTATTCATCGGAGCGCGGAGCAGCTGAGCTTGACTGAGGGTACGTCGAGGAGTCCTCGGGCGCGGTGGGGTGGGGGGAGAGCAAGTGAGAGCATACTGTGGTGGAGTGTAGATCTTTGTCTGTATTCTTCTAAAACAGACAGAGCGATAGATAGGGGAGGAGGAAGAGGGCGTGTGTGTGTGTGTGTAGATGGGAACAAAAGCGGCAGAGCCTGGTGATTCAGAGCGGTCAGTTTCTCCGTCCGTATGCGCCGGAGGGAAAAAGGTCAAAATGAAACTGGCGGCCCCGCTGAGACCGCCGGCCACGGACAGAGTGAGAGGATGAACCGACGCTCTGAAGCCCCAGGGGAGAGGGGAAATGAGAAAGAGATGGAAGATGGAAGAGTCTTTTCGTGTGTGTGTGTGTGTGTGTGTGTGTGTGTGTGTGTGTGTTTGATCCACTAAAAGAAACAGACCCTTTGGATCCGGTCTATGCTCTAACGGTCAGTCACGAGACGCCAGCTACGCAGTGTTACAACAGAAAACTGTTCCTAATTAACAGATGCAGCGAGTGGAACGTAGCACCTGCTAAAGCATGACTGCAGGTTCACACACACACGCACACACACACACACACAGCTCATTTAGAAAAGCTTCAGTGCTATGGACGTTCTCCCTCAGGGTCTGTGCGCGTGCGCGCGCGCGCGTGTGTGTGTGTGTGTGTGTGTGCATAGTTAAGTGAGTTCATATCAATTCCCCCCCTAGTAAAGTCTGTCCACTCGGCGGCCATCTTGGCCACGCTCCCAGCGCAGTTGTTTATGAGCGATCCTTCATAACAAGCGCAACAAACAAGTGCCCCGTATCTCCACACAGCAGCAACGCGATTGGCTCTTTTTCGCCAAAGGGGAGGGGTTTATGTAAATCAGTAGTCCATCATGTGTTTCGCGTCCTGCCCGTGTTTCAAACCGCCGAAGCGTTTTTTTTTTCTTCTGATACACTTTCTGGATTTGAAGTAGATCTTCTTTGTGTTTACGTGTGTGTGTGTGTGTGTGTGTGCGTGTGTGAGAGAGAGAGAGACTTAGATTGGCGAGCTGAACGATATGAGGCAATTAATGTGCAACCTTGGAGAGCTCTGTCCTCTCTGTCCGTCTCCACTTCACCACCTGTTTCACACACACACACACACACACACACGTTCGCTACTGTGTGTGTGATGACTGTAGAGCTCTCAGGGATGTTTTTTTTTAAATTAGATTTAGTATTTTAAAATAATAATAATAATAATAATAATAATAATAATAATAATAACCAACCAACTGGACGCAGCGAAAACCTTTAAATAATAAAATGTAAATAAATAAATAAATAAAACCAATACAAAAAAGAAACCATTTTAAATGCTTTTTATGCTTTCTCTTTTTAAATATTAACTATTTATTTATTTTTAAATAACAGTACATATATATACATAGTGTATTAATAATAAACATATTATTTAAAAGCATTTTTTATTGCTGAGAGTTTTGTATCGTGATACGCATTGTATATCGTAGAAATGTCTTCAGTAATTGTGATATGATTATGATGATTATTATTATTGTTGTTGTTGTTGTTGTTATTATTAATATTAATATCGTCCAGCTCCACATGACACACTCGGTAAAGGAGCTTTAAACTAGCACCAAGTTTCCCCGGGACTCTGCCGGATTCCTCGCCTGACAGGACGGGTGCTGTTGTTAATGCGGAAGGAGGTGTGAATGAGTATTATCACAGGTATTATTAACGACACGTCACATTCGGGCAACTTTAAAACTGTAAAAAGGGTTTCGACAGCTCGGTAGACGTGTGTGAAGAAGAGCGCGGGTCGGGAGGACGGCACGACGACGGAGCGACGGAGCGATGACGGCTTGTTTCGGCGAAGGAGAAAACGGACAGCGGATTTGAGGAACAGCTTGGTTAGGCCAAATATGATTTACACTTTATTTCATTTTATTGCGTCTTCCAAATGAGGGAAGTAACGGCAGCTTTAGCAAAACAGAACCGTTGAATTGTCACGTCGGTGCGCGCTAGAAATAAACGAGCAGCTTGCGAAGAACGCGAGCGGCTTCAGGGTCTGTTGAGCAGGTTATAAAACACCGCGTGTGTCCTGCAGATGTAGGAAAACAATCACTGACAGGACGTCGAGTGCCGCAGAGCGTCCCTCTCATACGGTACGGTAGCGACTCTGTTTCTTCAAGAAAGTACCCGTCGTGGTTTTTTTTATCCGTTTGCAGCTACGGATGTTTGGGAACTTCACAAGAAAGCACAAAGCGGAAAAGCTAAAGCTCGAAGTTGACACCGGGGACTTGCTGACAAGTCCCTGCGAATGGGCCGTCGCTATAGGAACCGAAGTATCCGAAGGAGCGCGTTGATATAATCTTGCGCTGCTGTCAAAATTAATCGACGCCTTCTGACCAATCAGGATCCAGGATTCGACAGCGCTGTGGCGTGAAGAACGCCGGCGTTGTCATTGGGTTTATTTGGATATCACCTAGTCACAGAAGGCAGTGGAGCTGAATAGAAGTGTGTGTGTGTGTGTGTGTGTGTGTGTGTGACATCACCGCCATTCTCAGAGCCAGCTTCTGAGTGATGTTTATGACTTTAGGCCATAAATGTGTGTTTGTGTGTGTGTGTAGATGTTTCAGCCCATATCCGTGTCCCTGAGTGCCCAACTAAGCAGGATAACTGTGCCCGGCAGAATGAGGCCACCCTGATCAAACTCTATACATATCACACACACACACACACACACACACACACAAATGCTAGCGCAGGTAGATAGAGACACGACTCCCTGAGGGAACTTTGTGTGCTTCGGCTGTGTGTTCCGGAGGCTCTGATGCGCTTCACATTGTGTGTATGATCAGATGAGAGTGTGTGAGTGTGTGTGTGTGTGTGTGTGTGTGTGTGTTTTACGGCACGCTGCAGGCTGAAGGAAACATCACACCAGAGGAAAAAGCGGAGGAGATGGAGAGCAAAGTTCTTCACTCAGCCACCGTTTTCCTTTTATTTAGAGTCTAAAATTAAAACTAATTACTTTACCCACAAGCACTTTATGGGGACCTTTTGGCAGGAAGTATATGTGTGTGTGTGTGAACATTGCTACAGCTTTGAAACAGGGAATGATACCCCAGCCTACTGTGTGTGTGTGTGTGTGTGAAAAATGAGACGTGTCTTTTTCCCGCATTAGGAAAAAGTAATAATAAACAACGACAGAAACGCACAGCGTGGTGCTGTTATAGAAAAATAATCAACGACGGGGCGGCGTGTGATGACGCGGACTCGCTTTCGCAGGCGTGCGACGTCGATTACTTTCCTTTTTTCTGTTTTGTTCCTCTTACACAACAGGAATTTCCCAACGAATAGAAGTTGTGGAACCTTTGGCGGTCCCCGTGAACGAGCTGTTACCGTAGAAACGATAACGTATCAGAACGTTCACGTCGGCCTCGCCGAAAAGGAACAATTTCCAGCTTCTTTGTCGTATCAGATGGCTGCCACGACCGGGGGAGAGACGGAGAGACGACAGGACGAGAAAGATGAAAGCAGGTGTTACAGTGTGTCAACCAGAACAGACAGGAAGTTGATCTCAGGTGATTTCCTGTGTGATCTCGCCTCGCTCATCAGGCGTGCCGGTGACAGCCGGAGCTCGATCTCGTGGTGCAGGAGTGAAATGAGCAGCGACAGCCTTGTCACACACTGATCACACGCTGATCACACACACACACACTCCTCCAGCATGTCATTAGCTCTGTTTACATGCAGCCTAATAATCCGTTAATAATCCGACTGATAGCTCAATCGGAAGAATGGAAATCGGGAAGAAAACGGAAGAACGAACACAACGTGAGGTTTTCTTTCGTGAGGTCGAGTGGTGAAGTCATGAAGTCATGATGTAGAGTGGTGAAGTCATGAAGTCATGATGTAGAGTGGTGAAGTCATGATGTAGAGTGGTGAAGTCATGAGGTAGAGTGGTGAAATAAAGAGGTCATGAGGTAGAGTGGTGAAGTCATGAGGTAGAGTGGTGAAGTCATGAGGTAGAGTGGTGAAGTCATGAGGTAGAGTGGTGAAATAAAGTGGTCATGAGGTTGAGTGGTGAAGTCATGAGGTAGAGTGGTGAAATAAAGAGGTCATGAGGTCGAGTGGTGAAGTCATGAGGTAGAGTGGTGAAGTCATGAGGTCGAGTGGTGAAGTCATGAGGTCGAGTGGTGAAGTCATGAGGTCGAGTGGTGAAGTCATGAGGTAGAGTGGTGAAGTCATGAGGTAGAGTGGTGAAGTCATGAGGTCGAGTGGTGAAGTCATGAGGTCGAGTGGTGAAATAAAGAGGTCATGAGGTAGAGTGGTGAAGTCATGAAGTAGAGTGGTGAAATAAAGAGGTCATGAGGTCGAGTGGTGAAGTCATGAGGTAGAGTGGTGAAATAAAGAGGTCATGAGGTCGAGTGGTGAAGTCATGAGGTAGAGTGGTGAAGTCATGAGGTCGAGTGGTGAAGTCATGAGGTCGAGTGGTGAAGTCATGAGGTCGAGTGGTGAAATATAGTGGTCATGAGGTCGAGTGGTGAAGTCATGAGGTAGAGTGGTGAAATAAAGAGGTCATGAGGTCGAGTGGTGAAGTCATGAGGTAGAGTGGTGAAATAAAGAGGTCATGAGGTTGAGTGGTGAAGTCATGAGGTAGAGTGGTGAAATAAAGTGGTCATGATGTAGAGTGGTGAAGTCATGAGGTAGAGTGGTGAAATAAAGAGGTCATGAGGTTGAGTGGTGAAGTCATGAGGTAGAGTGGTGAAATAAAGAGGTCATGAGGTAGAGTGGTGAAGTCATGAGGTAGAGTGGTGAAGTCATGAGGTAGAGTGGTGAAATAAAGTGGTCATGAGGTCGAGTGGTGAAGTCATGAGGTAGAGTGGTGAAATAAAGAGGTCATGAGGTCGAGTGGTGAAGTCATGAGGTAGAGTGGTGAAATAAAGAGGTCATGAGGTTGAGTGGTGAAGTCATGAGGTAGAGTGGTGAAATAAAGAGGTCATGAGGTCGAGTGGTGAAGTCATGAGGTAGAGTGGTGAAATAAAGTGGTCATGAGGTCGAGTGGTGAAGTCATGAGGTAGAGTGGTGAAATAAAGAGGTCATGAGGTCGAGTGGTGAAGTCATGAGGTAGAGTGGTGAAATAAAGAGGTCATGAGGTCGAGTGGTGAAGTCATGAGGTAGAGTGGTGAAGTCATGAGGTCGAGTGGTGAAGTCATGAGGTCGAGTGGTGAAGTCATGAGGTCGAGTGGTGAAGTCATGAGGTAGAGTGGTGAAGTCATGAGGTAGAGTGGTGAAGTCATGAGGTAGAGTGGTGAAGTCATGAGGTTGAGTGGTGAAGTCATGAGGTAGAGTGGTGACGTCATGAGGTAGAGTGGTGAAATAAAGTGGTCATGAGGTCGAGTGGTGAAGTCATGAGGTAGAGTGGTGAAATAAAGAGGTCATGAGGTCGAGTGGTGAAGTCATGAGGTCGAGTGGTGAAGTCATGAGGTAGAGTGGTGAAGTCATGAGGTTGAGTGGTGAAGTCATGAGGTAGAGTGGTGAAATAAAGTGGTCATGAGGTCGAGTGGTGAAGTCATGAGGTAGAGTGGTGAAATAAAGTGGTCATGAGGTAGAGTGAAGTCATGAGGTCAAGTGGTGAAGTCATGAGGTCATGACTTGTTAAGAAACACACTGATACTGATATTTATTTAATCGACACCTTTCCACGTAACCGTTTCCTACATTACCCAGAGTGCACTAGAATTTATCCCGTTTCTGTTCCTCCATCTCCGCCTAACGACAGCGATGCTCTAATTCTTCCGAAGCTTCATTTCTCCCACTAGCACCTCCATCAACACCGTCGCGCTCGCCATCTCGTAGATCGCTAGCTAGCCGAGCCGAGTCTCAACCTCGGCTGCGTCGAATAGCCGCATTGCATTCTGGGACATCTGGACTGGATTTATCATTTAATCAGTGTAATGTCGCCGGATAAAAGAAGTTTTATGTTTAACAGTGAAACCTGATCGTCCTGTTACTTTTGTTTATTTTAAACATTTCTATTCCTCTCTGAAACGTCATCGTAACTGCGTTACCAATAACCACACCGTCTTGTGACGTCGCACGGGACGCGGCCACTCACTCCTCACAGGGATAACGAAAGCGCAGCGGCGAGTTTTCCTTTAACGCGCTCGAGACACTTTCTCTCTCGAGCTCTCGCTCGCTCACTCTCTCCTTATTCTCTCTTTTTCCTGTCTGCTCTGTCTCTGATCTCCTTCTGATCGTCCACGCCGTCTCTCACTCATAAACACACACTCGTGCTGTTTCTCTCCGTGCTGTCTTTCTCTCCCCACACACACAGCGTTTATTTCCACACCTTCCGCACTCACTCTCTTTTCTTTTCTTTTTTCTCCCTCAGCTTATTTTTGCAGCTCTGAAGCAATAATCAGAGGCATTGTGTCTGACACACAGCTCATTACAGGCCTCTCTCATGCCCCATCTACGGCAGACTCTCGCAGCAGCGCTGCCTTTATGCTAAAACAGCTCCTGCGTGACGCGGAGAATGAATATCGCGCCCACACCGTCCACGCCGGACGCTTTCATTATCCGGAGAACATAGTGCCGCGGTCATTACCGGCTTCTGAGTAGCATTCGGGTAAAATCTAACCTGATGCTGTTGAGTAGAGAAGCCTCAGTGCTTTTTATATTGTTATGATGTTATTTTATAACATGCGCGTGATGCGATCGGAGCGGTGTAGGCGTCTCGGCAGGTCACCGACGGACGGCTCTAACGCTTATCTTCCTGGAAGAAATGAACGCAAACTTGCGATTAGTCGTCACCGATTCGCGTGCGCCGAACGCGAGTACAGCTAAAAGGTCTCATTTACCGACAAACATCGCTGCGAAAGAGCGCGCAGAACAATTCCGTACAATTGCGATTTCGCCGATTCGAGTAGTTTTCCTTAAAAAAAAAAAAACTTTGGGAAAAAGTTTGCGCGAGTTCGAAAAAAGCCGCGGCAAAATAAACAAACAAACAAACAAATAAATAAATAAATAAGCATTTTTGGCCGCAACGATCACAAAAAAAAACAAAACCCTCCAGTACGGACCGCTATTAGAACGAGCGCATTAATACAAACCCGTGCCTGTCGCGGCTGCTGTTATAGAAAATGAATCAACGCCTTCTGACCAATCAGAATCCAGAATTTGTCAGCGCTGTGGTGGAGGAACATTTCTTGGAAAATGTTTTGACATTGTGGCGAAAATAAAATAGCATTAAGAGGAGCTTAGGTTCTGGGGTTTCTCTGTAACATGACCAGCGATGTGAGGTAACAGGAACAGGAGCTGACGTGTTGTCGGAAAGTTAAATATATCTATAAACAGAAGTATATTTATATATATATATATATATATAAATAATAAGTAGATCACATTAATAAATACAATTGGTTAGCAAATTGCTACGGTTTAAGAGGAGGAAATAGAAAACCCTCGGGGCCTGCCGTTACAGGAAAATAATTAACCCGCTTCATCACACTGTCTCGTCGTTCATTATTTCCCATCACAGCACGACGCGCGTTTCCATTCATGAGAAAATGTATTTATTTATTATTTTTTTAAAAGTGTTGCGATTATAAAGTGGCAGCGTTTAGCTGCTACGGTGCGAACGTCAATGCCGCCGCCGTGTCGTATCTGCCCGGAGCAGAAGGAGCAGCCTTCAGTGTTGTCACCTTTAAGTACGCGTTGAATATTTACCGTACGACACGGTCTCCGACGCAGAGCTGTCATGTTAATGATCTGCACTGCAGCTTTCGACGAGAGAGAGAGAGCGAGAGAGAGAGAGAAAAAAGCACGCAAACAGCACAGATACAATACAGCCAGGAGCTAATCCAGTTTCTGCTGAGGATTACACATAAATCACACACACACACACACACACTCACTGAGGTAGAGGTCGAGAGAGATGAGAGTGCACGGTCCCTCAGCATCCACTCACATCATTTTCTGCTGCCTCGATCATGTACTGTTTTTCAGGAGAGTGTGAAACGCACCTCGTTCCTGCTTTAAGAGCCGGGAAATGGACCGACGTTTAGGGACGAAAGCTGTGGACCCGGCTCGCTTCCTGACGAATAAATCACAATCCGTCAGCGTTACATGGACGATTATTGAGGGTTTTGTAATATTTTCGAGCACACGTATCAAACACGTACGCGTGAAGTACGGCCTGGTTTTCCTATATTATCGCACGATGTAGCGTCCGCGCTAACGCCGCGACCGACCAGGCGGAAATCGGAAATGTTTCACGGCAGACCTCCGGGGCGGTCATTTAAGACGGAATTCCCGGTCGGGAGCTCGGGAAAGAAACGCACCTGAGATCACAGCGGTATATAAAGCTTTCCCTTTATGTGATTTTCTACTTACTGGACGTGTAGCTTTGATGTTGTGGAAACGTTAGAAGTTTGGCTCGGAACTTTCTCACGGTGCTGAGACGCGGGTTCAAAGCGGACGCCTATCCGTTGTGGTCGATGCAAGTCAGACTCAAGTGTGAAAAACGCTAAAACCTAAATAAAAAATTCTACAGTATAATCAATCCCTACAGGATTTTTTCCCCCCGTGATTGTTGCGGTCAAAACCGCTTGATTTTGCTGTGGATTTTTTCAAAAATTTGCGATGTTTTTTGTGCTTTCTCTTGTTTGCGGGAAAACTACTCGAATTGTCGAAATCGCAACCGCACTGGATTGTTTTGCACGGACTTTCGCAGTGATGATTGTTGGGTAATGAGACCTTTTAGCTGTACTAGCGTCCGACGGACGTGAATCGAAGAGCGCTTCGGCTGAACGACGTCGCACCGAATCTGCAGAAAATCTGTGGTAATTTAAAAAAAAAATCAAGCTCCTCTGGATATATTCGGTCGCATTGCCATTTAAACGCTTGGCGTCGCCTTCCACAAGCTTCTCACGATACTTTCCTGGATTTGTTTCCCATTCCTCCGGACAGAACTGGTGTAAATCGGTCAGCTTTGTGGGCCTCCTCGCTCAGATACGGTTTCTCTGTTCACGCCACGAATGATCTGTGGGATCCAGGCCGCTAAAATACTTTTACTTTGTTGTCTTTAAGCCGTTTTGTTACAGCGTGGGACGTATGCTTAGGATCACTGTTCTGCTGGAAGACCCAAGTTTTAACTTTCTGTCTTATGTCTTGAGGTTATACTTTATATAAATGCACCAGCCCCTTTCCGAGCAAAACATCCCCATAACGTGATGCTGCCACCCCCATGCTTCACAATTGATCATTATGGCCCATTATGTTTTATTTGACCTGAGGAAATGCTACTGATCTAATGCAAATGCCTGTCTTGGAGTAGTGGCTTCTTCCGTACAGCCTCTCAGGACATAGCGATGTAAGAATCTCTTAAAGGTGGCTGTACATATTTGGGTACTTGATGCCTCCAGTTCCGTCACCAGTTCCTTTGTTGTCTAGGGGTTCAGTCGAACCTTTGGGACTAAGGATAATGGAAATGAGTCTTTACTGGATAGGGTAAAAGTCTTTACTGATCACCTATGCATGTGCAAAGTGAAATTCTTTTCTTCGCATGTCATTCTTTCCTCCAGCATGTCAGGAGGTTGGGGTCAGTGCACAGGGTCAGCCATGATACAGCGCCCCTGGAGCAGAGAGGGTTAAGGGCACAACAGTGGCAGCTTGGCAGTGCTGGATCTACCGATCAGTAACCCAGACTGTGGTAGTGCCGGGGCTTGAACCCCAGAGCTTCCGTTCAGTAACCCAGACTGTGGCAGTGCTGGGGCTTGAACGCCCGACCTTCCGATCAGTAACCCAGACTGTGGCAGTGCCGGGGCTTGAACCCCCGACCTTCCGATCAGTAACCCAGACTGTGGCAGTGCTGGGGCTTGAACCCCAGAGCTTCCGATCAGTAACCCAGACTGTGGCAGTGCTGGGGCTTGAACCCCAGAGCTTCCGATCAGTCACCCAGACTGTGGCAGTGCTGGGGCTTGAATCCCCGACCTTCCGATCAGCAACCCAGACTGTGGCAGTGCTGGGGCTTGAACCCCCGAGCTTCCGATCAGCAACCCAGACTGTGGCAGTGCTGGGGCTTGAACCCCCGAGCTTCCGATCAGTAACCCAGACTGTGGCAGTGCTGGGGCTTGAACCCCCGACCTTCCGATCAGCAATCCAGACTGTGGCAGTGCCGGGGCTTGAACCCCCGACCTTCCGATCAGCAACCCAGACTGTGGCAGTGCTGGGGCTTGAACTCCCGACCTTCTAATCAGTAACACAGAGCCTTAACTTAACTTGACTAAAGCTTGTTCTTTAGGGCCAAAGTTTGTACAGATGCCCGTGGTACCTGCCTCTCAGGAGGAACTGGACTTGCGGAGGTCCGCAGATTGTCTCATGGTATCAAGGGTTAAAAGGCACTGGCTGTAAAGGTAAGCACTTTAAATACAACCACAGGTGCACTCCCAATTAACTCTTAATTATGAGAAATGAGAAAATGACTTCTGGTTTGAAGAAAGTAGAGGCCCTGACTGACCTGCCAAGAGAAACGTACAGTAACATGAAAAACGGGCAGTCTCTGTGCATTAACGGTGAGAGTTAGGTGGGAGGTTAGCGCCGTGTTAAACGTGTTCGCACTGTTCAGGAAAAGTCACACAAAGTCGCTCTGTGTCGCTGCATGTCTGCGTTCAGGAGTACACCGGAGCGGTGAAGCTTTATAGATCAGTTATGCAGATATCACAGTAGAAGCTTATGAGCTTATTTACATCTCGGCCCGTGCTATTTATCAAACGTGACAGGAATGCTCGTAGGAGATCAGAAGCACCATTGTGTTTGCTCGATCGCGCATATTAGGACGTGAACGACCGTTCGTAGACCAGAAAACACTCTCCGTCTGAGATAAACGTGAATCACGAGCTGATTATTAAGCCTTTACAGAAATTCCTCCTGCACTGGAACAGGCCTGGATGAAAATGCCACTCGAGGCTAAAGCTCTCTCTCGCTCTCATTATTCCGCTAATCTGATTCATACGCATCCGCAGATCGGGGGACGGTGGAGCTGCGCTCTGACACGCATGCCAACATCAGTCTGAGCAGCCCTAATTGTCTTTTTTTCCCAAATTTGCATATCATTAGATTAAATTTACCGGTGACTTGTCATAGCTTCGTCTGGTAAAACAATGATTTTGACGATAGCGAGCGTAGCGCGAACCTCCTACGCTCGGATAGGTAATGACGCGCACGCAGATGGAGGCGCTAATGATATTTCATGGTACGTCTGCTGAATTCAAAAAGGAAAAGTGTGATAATTTTATCAATTTGGCACGTGATTAGTTTGGAGAGGGGTGAGAGGCTAACAAATGAACCACTCTCTCTTTTTTTCCCCCAGGGATTTGGTGACATTTTGACCAGCGGCTAGTCGGCTAGTTTAGCCAAACAGTGAGTAGCAGCATGTGGCAAAAGCTGAAACCTTTATGATATTGCTTTCTGCTCGAGAAAATTGATTTATTTCTAAACAAATAGCTCAGAAATTATATTATTAGAAAAACAACAATTAATTGGGACCAAAAAAAATTATCAGAGGTCTCTAGCATCGGCAATTTGTAACACACCGACAGTCTGAATATTTTTTTGTCCTTTTATTTATTTATTTGTTTATTTATTCCTGGCAGAACAGAGTGCTTTTAAAGATTGAAAGACGGGTCAGCTTGACATGACCCAGCCAATCAGGTGGCAGTTTAGAGGCACGTGTAAAGTGGAGATGTAGAGCAGCGTGCTGGGAGAGTGAGTAATGTTAATGAATAAACATTCGCTTCTCTGTGTGATAGTTCTCTTCTGCTGGGGACATAATCAACCAACCAGCGTTGTTATTACAGCTACAAAGTGTACTACACGTCAACCTCGTTTATATCAGAGTGTACTACACGTCAACCTCGCTTATATCAGAGTGTACTACGCGTCAACCTCGCTTATATCAGAGTGTACTACGCGTCAACCTCGCTCATATCAGAGTGTACTACACGTCAACCTCGCTTATATCAGAGTGTACTACACGCCAACCTCGCTTATATCAGAGTGTACTACGCGTCAACCTCGCTTATATCAGAGTGTACTACACGTCAACCTCGATTATATCAGAGTGTACTACACGTCAACCTCGCTCATATCAGAGTGTACTACACGTCAACCTCGTTCATATCAGAGTGTACTACGCGTCAACCTCGCTTATATCAGAGTGTACAACACGTCAACCTCGCTTATATCAGAGTGTACTACACGTCAACCTCGCTTATATCAGAGTGTACTACACGTCAACCTCGCTTATATCAGAGTGTACTACACGTCAACCTCGCTTATATCAGAGTGTACTACACGTCAACCTCGATTATATCAGTGTGTACTACACGTCAACCTCGCTTATATCAGAGTGTACTACACGTCAACCTCGTTTATATCAGAGTGTACTACACGCCAACCTCGATTATATCAGAGTGTACTACACGTCAACCTCGCTTATATC
>NC_030439.2:19415342-19477842 GCF_001660625.3 Ictalurus punctatus | reverse complement strand
GGACCTACAGGCCTCTCTTGCATCAATAAAGGTCACCGTTTACGACTCCACTATCAGAAAGACACTGCGGGAAAATGGCCTCCATGGAAGAGTGGCGAGGTGAAAACCACCGCTGACCCAGAAGAACATTATGACTCGGCTGAATTTTGGTAAAACACACCTTGATGATCCTCAAACCTTTTGGGAGAATGTTCTGTGGATTGATGAGAAAGTGGAACCGTTTGGAAGACAGGGATGACGTTACATCTGGCGTAAACCAAACACCGAATTCCACTAAAAGATCATCATACCTACGGTCAAGCCTGGTGGAGGAAGTGTGATGGTGTGGGGATGCTTTACTGCTTCAGGGCCTGGGCAACTTGCAGTAATTGAGTTTTCTACCAGAAACTCCTAAAGGAGAATGTCCGGTCTTCAGTCCGTAAATTGAAACTCAACTGAAAAACAGTTTACCAACCACCCACCCTGAAAATGTTTTTTCCCCCTTATATATATATTTTAACTCTTAAACTGATAGTTTTTTTAAAAAAAAATCCATAAAAACATTGTTCTTATTTTTATGTAAATGTAACATTTAATTTAGTAAAGGTTTAGCAAAAATACTGCAAATACGATTAGCCAGCGGACATCTGGAATGAGTCTGGAAACATGACTGACACTTCCATAGATGAACACGCCACTATCAACTCCCCTCTCCTGAAAGCCCCGCCCCCTTCCCCCGTCTCACATTAAGAACGCTTGGCCTGGTGCTCTCGTCTCGACTCGATTTTCTCGCTTCCTGTCACAGTAAATGGAGTATGTTTTGAGTTGATTAATGTGAAGTCAGATCGGTGTATCAGTGTGTGTGTGTGTGTGTGTGAGACTGACGTAGCTAACGTCACGCACGTATATCGTCAGAGTGAATATACTCGCGTGTATTAGGGATGTTTGACGTTTCTGGATTTTTACTGCACTTTTACTTTCGTCAACATGTTTTACCTTTTATTTGTTTATACACTCCACATCCCCCCCCCCACACACACACACTGTCATACTGATGCTGAACCCTTGCACGTCAATATGACTTTAAATGCCACGTGTGTAATACCGTAATGCCGTCACCGTGGCAGCGTGACGACGGCGTGTGTTAATAGTGTCAGTGATCTAACAGCATGCTGAAACGCTCCTTTGAAGAAACAGGGTGTGTGTGTGTGTGTGTGTGTGTGTGTGTGTGTGTGTGTGTTGGTCTTTTCTTTCTCTGTAGTGTTGCTCATTTTCATCCATGCTCCTGCACTGCTAGTCACGTACGCCAGTCATTTCCACTCCACTGTTTATTTCTGCCATTTTCAGCCCCGACCCCTTTCTCTCGCTCTCTCTCTCTCTCTCTCACGCTCTCTCTCTCCCTCTCTCCCTCCCTCTCTTTCTCTCTATTCCCTTTCTTTCTCTTTTTCCCTCTCTCTCTCCCTGTCTCTCTCCCTCCCTTTCTCTCTCTCTCTTTCTCTCTATTCCCTTTCTTTCTCTTTTTCCCTATCTCTCTCCCTGTCTCTCTCTCTCTCTCTCTCTCTCTCTCTCTCTCTCTCTCTCTCTCTCTGGGGACTGTGGGCTGAGTCGTGCCACAGGAGAGGAGAAGAGGAGAGGAGAGTAAATATCAGAGAAGGTCAGGGGGAGGAGAGAGGAGGAGAGCAGAGGGTGGATGGAGGGATGGAAAGGGGCACGACAGAGGACAGCAGACGACCTGCTGATAGACAGAATGAGTGAAAAGTGTAAAAAGAGAACGGAGGAGAGGCCTGAAGAGAGCGCGATGAGGAGATCTGCTCGGTCCTGTTTGCTCATTAAGAACGCAAAAGACTAGCGCACGTTTATAAAACCTTCATTATTATCCATTACACCTGATATTTATTTATTTACGTATTTTTTGCTTTGTTCATTAATTCATTTGTTTATTTCTGTATTTATTCATTCATTCGTTTATTTGTTTATTTACTTTACTTGCTTATTTATTCCTATATGTATGTATTTATTTATTTATTTGTGTTTCGGTTTGCTTGCTTATGTATATATTCATTCATTCCTTTATTTATTTATTCATTCGTTCATTTGTTTTTGTTTTCGTTTTATTTATTTAATTACTTACTCGCTTATTTATTTATTTATTTGAGTAATTTTCCGTTTGTTTGCTTATGAATTTTCTTTATTCGCCCGTTCGTTCATTTATTCATTCCTCATCCGTTCGTTTTGTTTACTCATTTATTCATTCCTTCATTTGTCTGTTTATCTATTTACTCACTTGCTTATGCGTTCATTCATTCATTCGCTCGTATGTTTGTTTAAGTCTGTATCTCTTTACTGTTAGTTTGTTTATTCGTTTGTTGTGTTTATTTATTTGGTGTAAGAACTGGAACGCGCGCCGCAGAAAGGATCTCACGATGCGCGTCATGTGCGTCACGTTTCGCGTACGTGCTCGTATACGTTTTATTTTATTCTTTTATATATATATATATATTTTTTATTATTATTTATGTACGTATGTCTTTTTTTATGGATTTGTATTTTTTAATGTTGATATTTATTTGTTTGTTTGTTTGTTCACAAGAAAACACACCCCGTGCTGTGCTGTTAGAGGAGAATAATAAGTCTGAGTTGATTATTAATATTATTATATTATTATATTCTTATGTTCTGTAACAGAACATTCCGGAGTGTTTTATTCCTCTTACTCCACAGCCATTGGTTTTTATATAAGCCCTTTCAGAAACAGATTTTTACCATTTACGAAGAGATTTTGTCCCACACACACACACACACACACACACACACACACACACACACACACACACACGTTTCTCCTCAGACACTCGGTGTGTGTTCCGCGTGTTTGTTTGTTTGTTTGTTTGTTTGTTTGTTTTTACGGTTTGTGCGATTGATTTGCGAGCACAGTCTTGATTTTTTACCACCAATCTATTTTTCACATCCATGAGATCAATGTGCAGAGAGGGTGGAGTGCTGTGAGGATGAAAGTAAATCCTCTTAAAGAGGCACACACACACACACACACACACACACACACACACTGGCTGTGTTCCCTGTGAACACTCAGTACAATCTGTCAGTTGTATCAGCGGGAGTCGCATTAGCTCCAATAAAGCAGTGCGTCTCCGTTCTTTTCTTCGTTTCAGCCCCGGGGCAAGCGCATGCTCTGACAACACACACACACACACACACACACACACACACACACACACACTTTTCCACTTTGTGATTTATTTCATTAGGCAAATGAGATGTGTGAGGGCCCGCGGCACACAACACTGAGTCTCCGCTACTGTCCACTCTCTCCCTCTCTCTCTTTCTCTCTCGTTCTTTCATTTTCCACATCCCCTCTTTCCATCTCGCTCTCCTCCTCTCACACGCGCACGTGAACGTGTAAGCGAGAGTCACGCAGCCTGCCCGGTCCCGTGGCGCGTCTCGCTCCCGCACGCAGCACGTCGCCTCCGTCCCGGGACTCTGAACACCGCCTCGACTGGAGGCCGAGGAACGGAGAGAACGGAGAAAATGGCCGTGGCTTTGGCTTCTCTTATTCCGTGTCGCAGCGAAAGTCTCGGCCGCGGTCTGCTGTTTGAAATGAGTGCGGCGTGAAAGGAAACGTTTGAACGGTCGGAGTGAGAATGAGAGATTTGCACGCGAAGGAAAAGAAAAACAAACAAACGCCGCAAAACGAGTGAAGAAACTAAACGTTAGCAATCAAAGAAATGAATTAACATTGACACTCTCTCTCTCTCTCTCTCTCTTTCTTCTCTCGTTTTCTTTTCCTTTCTTTTCCCTTCTGTCTTCCCACTTCTCTCCTTTGTTTTCTTTCTGCTCTCTTTCTTTGTCTCCCTTCTGTCTTCCTTGCTCTCTTTTCCTTCCTTTCTTCTCTCTCTCTCTCTCTCTCTCTCTCATTTACCCTCTGTCTTTTCATGTCTCCTCTGTTGTCTTCTCTTTGTCTCTTTCTCTCCCTTTTCCTCTTTCTCTTATGTCTCCCTCTCTCCCCCCCCCTCTCTCTCTGCCTTCCCTCTTCTCTCTCTCTTCCTTACTCTCCTTCTCTTTTCCTTTCTGCTGTCTTTCTCTTTTCCCCACTGTCTTCCTCTATCTTTTCCTTTCTTTTTTCCTCCCTCCATCTCTCCCCCTTTTTAACTCTCTCTCTCTCTCTGGTGCATGCTGGGAGTTTGTGAGCGAGCGTGGCGTGTGAGCGTGGTGTGAGAGCGAATGAACTTTTTTTTCTATCTTTATATAGATATATTTCTTTCTTTACAAGCTGGAATTTCAGAGCACAGTCACTGGGTGAGCGGGTGAGCGTGTGAGTGTGTGATAGTATTATCAAGGAAGCGGTGTTATTAGTTGCTGTTTTTTTTGCTGCGGGGAGTGTTTGATCTCGTGGCGGGGTGTAGGGATGGCGGCTCACCTGAGCGGTGGAGCCCGGCCTCTCTCACTCCGTCGCGGGGTGCGGTGTGAGGTGAGCTCCGAGGTCTCGGTGGAGCAGGTGCTAATGGCGGTAGGGGAGCTTATTAAATGTGAACACATTGTGGCGGCATCGAGAATGAGCAAGGCCGTAGTGGTGTTGGTGAAGGAGAGGGAACTCGTGCACCAGCTGACTGAAAACGGAATAAAGGTAAGTGGGGAGCTTTATTCCGTCACTCCGCCGGGGGCTACAACAGTTAAAGTTACAGTTTCGAATATTCCGCCGTTCATCCCTGATGAGGAAATCGAGCGGGAGCTGTCTCGCTTCGGTAAAATAGTGAGCGGGGTGAGAACGCTTCCGTTAAATACCCCGCGCTGAAGCGCGTGACCTCTTTCAGGCGGGAAATGGGGTACAGCAGTAAGGGGGGGGGGGGTCAGATAGTATGGGGGGTGTAGAAGGGGGGGGGGGGGGGGTCAGAAAATATGGACATAGAAGACAGTAGTGAGAAGTCAGTAAGTCTTCAAGCAGAGCAGGAGAAGGAAGTGGAAGAGGAGGAATTCCAGGATGACAACCTCTCCGATATCTCAGACATTAGTGGGTCGCAGTTGGGGGAGGATCAGGAGCTCTATTCACTAACTGAAATTGTGGGATTTCTGGATGACACATTCGGTAGACAGGTTGAGATCAAGGAGTTTTTTTCGGATACTGACAAATTTATTGCTTCAGCAGTAAAGTTACAACGTACAGCAAGTTACGAGGAGCTAGACCAAAGGAAGAGATACCGTTTAAAAAAATCATCTAGCTAGATTACGGAACCCTTCGGCCAAAAGAAAGAAAAAATGAAGGCGTTACACTGGGTGTTTTTCTTTTTCTGCACTGCTGTCTTGTCTGTCTTCTCTTCTTTCTCTTTAATCCCTCCAATGGAGATATTAAAAATAGGCTCCTTAAACATCAATGGTGGTAGGGATAGGAACAAGAGAGCAGCAGTTGGAGAACTGATAAAACAGAAGAACATGGATATCATTTTTTTTACAAGAG
The DNA here is from genome assembly GCF_001660625.3 of Ictalurus punctatus. Taxonomy (NCBI): domain Eukaryota; kingdom Metazoa; phylum Chordata; class Actinopteri; order Siluriformes; family Ictaluridae; genus Ictalurus; species Ictalurus punctatus. The sequence continues at coordinate 19,472,390 of NC_030439.2, read as the reverse complement.
ACTCATAGTAATTCGGAAAATGAGATAGAGTGGGAAATGTGGTGGGAAGGGAAAATCTTCCAGAACAATGGAACAAGTGTTAGTGCTGGGGTAGCAATACTTTTTAACAGAACATTAGGGGACACCAACACACGCATGATAGAACTGGAGCAGGGCAGGGTATTAATGGTGCAGGCGGAAATAAAGGGAATAGAGTGCGTTTTTATAAATGTTTATGCCCCCAACAACGGCAGTGAGAGAGCACAACTTTTTAACAAATTAAAAAATGCAATACAACAAAGTGGAAGAAATCCCCTGGTAATATTGGGAGGGGATTGGAACTGCACCACAGATTTTACCCTAGACAGGATCGGGGAGGAACCACACCCACAGTCTGCTAAGGCACTTGAGGGGCTTATCAGACAGTGTGGCTTGGTTGACGTGTGGAGGGAGAGAAACCAGGGAACTAGACAATACACTTGGGTTAAAATGACCAATAAGAGGATCACTGCAGCACGATTGGACCGGTTCTACATCACCAGAACAAATGGAAATAAATTCTATAAAGCAGTCATGAGCCCCTCTGGTTTTTCGGATCACCATTTAATTACTCTAGACCTATTGATGTCTGTCAAAAAAAAGTATAAATCATATTGGCATTTTAACACAAAACTGCTTCAGGACGAGGGTTTCTGTGGAAACTTTAAGGCTTTTTGGGGCGAGTGGAAAAAAAAAAAAGAAGATTTTAACAGTTTGGTCTCCTGGTGGGAGGTGGGAAAAACACAAATGAAAGTATTTTGTCAGAAATACACAGCACGCTCAATAGAGACAATAAAAGGTCAAATACAAGAACTCGAGGCGGAGATCATTTTAACAGAAAGTGAAATAATTGGTAGAAATGACCCAAACACGAGCGTTTTGCTGGAGGAAAAGAGAAAGTCCTTAAGCTCCTTCCTCCATGAAAAGGCCAAAACAGCACTAATAAGATCCCGTTTTTCAAACATCAAGGACATGGACTCTCCCAGTGCCTTCTTTTTCAATCTCTCCAGGAAGGTGAAACCACAAAATCAGATGCTGTACCTCAGAAAAGCGGATGGAACTATAACAAAAGAAGCGGCTGAAATGAGGAGAGAAGCTATAGTCTTTTATACCGACCTCTACCGCACTGAGACTTGTGATCCATCCTGCAGGGAGGAGCTGTTCAGGGAGCTGCCCAAACTGACTCTCGAGCAAAGCAGTATGCTGGACGCAAACCTTGCAATGCAGGAAGTGACCACTGCTGTTCAGCAGCTCGCACAGGGAAGAGCACCCGGAATAGATGGAATACCAAACGAGCTGTACAAGCATTTTTGGGGACTCCTAGGTGCAGACCTGCTGGACGTCTTCTTGTGTTCGTTCACCACAGGAAGGCTACCAGTGAGCTGCACAAGAGCGGCCTTGACTTTGCTGCCAAAAAAAGGAGACCTGGGACTCCTGAGGAATCGGAGACCCGTGGCACTTCTTTGTAGTGACTATAAAATCTTATCAAAATGCCTGGCTAACAGACTAAAACAGTGCATGCACACAATTGTACACAGAAATCAATCATACTGCATACCGGCCCGCACAATAATGGACAACATCTTTGTTGTTAGAGACGTTATAGAGCTATGTAAACGGAATTCTTGGGATTTAGGTCTTCTTTCGTTAGATCAAGAAAAAGCTTTTGATAAGGTTGATCATGAATACCTTTTTCAGGCACTTGAAGCCTTTGGTGTGGGGAGAAATTTTTTACTGTGGTTGAAAATGTTTTATTCTGAGGCTTTTTTTACACTCAAGGTTGGAGGGGGTCTTAGCTGCCCAGTTAAAATGGGAAGAGGAATTAGACAGGGGTGCCCGTTATCGGGCCAGCTTTACAGCCTGGCTATAGAACCGCTGCTATGCCGCCTTAGAGCAGAACTACGGGGACTGTCCGTGAGCGGAGCGCAGGAAAAGCTGGTCCTGTCTGCATACGCAGATGACGTGACAGTTTTTATAAAAGATCAGGATGATATACAAACACTGACTCGCAGCCTAGAAATGTACACAAGAGCTTCTTCAGCACGCATTAACTGGAATAAATGTGAGAGTCTTTTAATAGGGCAGTGGCAGGAACATGGCCCTCCTACATTACCCGGGAATCTCCAGTGGGGAAAAGCTGGGTTGAAATACCTGGGAGTGTTTTTAGGAACACCAGATTTTCAAAACAGGAACTGGGAGGGGGTAGTGGAGAAGGTGGGTGCCAAGTTGTCTCAATGGACCTGGGTTCAGCCCCAGTTGTCCTATAGGGGGAGAGTACTGGTTGTCAACAACCTGATTGCCTCCATGCTGTGGCATCGGTTCGCTGCCCTCGACCCCCCAGGGTTTTTGATCAAAGAAATTCAGAAGAAGATTGTGGATTTTTTCTGGGCTGGACAGCACTGGACTCGTGCCCCTGTTCTCTACCTGCCATTGCAGGAGGTGGGGCAGGGTTTGATTGACCTGTCAAGTCGAGTCAAGACTTTCCGACTGCAGACGGCACAGAGGCTACTCTATGGGGAAGGGATAGCGTGGGCCAGCACAGCCTGTGCCCTACTTCAGTGTATTGAAGACCTGGCGTAGGATAAACACCTATTCGTGCTGAATCTGAAGGAAATGGACCTATCAGCTACAACAACTTTCTACCAGTCTGTCCTGAGAGCCTGGTCTTCAGTACTGAACATCAGCAGGACTGGTGCAGACTTTTTTCCCAACATAGAAGAGGAGCCGTTGTTCTACAACTCGGTGATACGATCTAAAATGTTAGAATCAACATATCTTCGACAGCGCTTACGGAGAGCAGGACTCACAAAAATCAAGAATCTGAGGGCTGGCAACAGATGGAAGACGGCTAGAGAACTGTGCACTGAGACGGGGGTACTGTCGTGCCGCCTCATGCAGAGACTGTCGGGAGAGGTGGTCTCTGCACTGCCCTCCCTTTTCAGGGAAGCATTGGGACAGGACCGAGAGGAAAATCAGCAGGCCATTTCATCTCTACGAATCTCCGCGGCAGTAGAGGGGAATCAGCGAGAGGAAGGAGCTCTTTTATCTTTTAAAACACCGTCACTGACAACTTTTGAGGACGCCTCGAAGAAAGTACTGTATGAAACATGTATCAAAGTTGGGCACAGAGGTGCTCTGACAGGACTGAAAGAGTCGCACTGGTCAGGGCTGTTGGAGCCAGACTCTTCCCCACGAGGATGCTGGAGGTCCCTGTACAAACCGCCCATAGAGAAGCGCACAGCTGATCTTCAGTGGCGGATAGTGCATGGGGCCGTGGCCACAAACAGACACATGGCACACATCGACCCCACTAGGGGTAGGGAGTGTCTCTTCTGTGGCGAGGAAGAAACAGTAGAACACTTGTTCTTGCACTGTCAAAGATTACAAAGGTTGTTCTCTCTACTTAGAGCCTGGTGCAGAGGGCTGGGCGTTACATGGGCAGAAAGCCTTTACATATATGGGCCAAAGTACGTTCCAAAAAATAAAGCTGTGGTTCTACTGAACTTTATAATAGGCCAAGCCAAGCTTGCTATCTGGCTTTCAAGAAAAAACAAAATGCAGGGAAGAGGCACTCAGGAGGCGGAAAAACTGCTAACTGCACTAGTCAAAGCGAGACTCAAAGTTGAATACGGTTTTTTTAAAACCGTATTCTTGGAAGTTTGGGCGGTTGGGGAGGTCTTATGCTCTGTAGGTGCAGGACTTTTAAGTTTTCATTTTTAAAAAAAAAAGAGTGGGTTGTGAAATAGGTACTTTGTGTTTTCTTGTCTCTGTCTCTCCCTCTCTCTCTCACTGTCTCTGTCTATCTCGAGACTCAAAGTTGTGGGCAGTTGGGGAGGTCTTATGCTCTGTAGGTTCAGGGTTTTTAAGTCTTAATCTTTCTTTAAAAAAAAGAGCGGGATGTGAAATAGTTACTTTTTTTTTTACTTTGGGTTTTCGTGTCAACTTATATATATTCTTTACTATTTTTATTACTTATAATATATATTTTTTGTTTTCTCTCTACATTTTTAAATTTTATTTATTAATTTATTTATTTTATTTTTATGTATCAATGAATTTTTCCTTGTCATTATCTACCATGTGACTGATTTCCAAATGACTGAATAAAAAGGACAATTTAAAAGTCTCTCTCTCTCTCTCTCTCTCTCTCTCTCTCTCTCTCTCTCTCATTTACCCTCTGTCTTTTCATGTCTCCTCTGTTGTCTTCTCTTTGTCTCTTTCTCTTTCTCTTATGTCTCCCTCTCTCTCTCCCCCCCTCTCTCTGCCTTCCCTCTTCTCTCTCTCTCTCTCTCTTCCTTACTCTCCTTCTCTTTTCCTTTCTGCTGTCTTTCTCTTTTCCCCACTGTCTTCCTCTATCTTTTCCTTTCTTTTTTCCTCCCTCCATCTCTCCCTTTACCCCCCCTCTTTTTAACTCTCTCTCTCTCTCTCTCTCTCTCTCTCTCTCTCTCTAACTCTCTCGTTCTCTTCTCTCTCTCTCTCTCATTTTCTCTTTCCCCTCGCTGTTCCTCTGTCTCTTTTCGGGCTACTTTCTTCTCTACATCTCTCTCTTGTCGTCTGTCTTTTCTTTTCCTTTTCCTGTTTTTTCTTTTCTTCTCTCCCCCCTTGTTGTTTCTTTGTCTTTTATTCTCTCTTTTACTGTGTCTCTCTCTCCCGCTCCCAGGTTCGCCCCTGTACGGAGGGAGTGAGGCCCTCTGAAGCTGCAGGCTGTTATCCCCCCAGGCCGTCTTGTCCCTCCATCATGGCTCTGGCCCTGTGGTTGCTGTGTACCTGTGCCGTCACCCTCAGTAACATCGCCCCCTCTGCTCAAGGTGAGTACTGCATCCTGCTCACACTGACACTGAAAAACCTCTCACCCTGCGCTCACGGACGGCCGCGCACCAACTGGCGCCATATGTGTACGATTCCCCTAAATTTGTCACGCAACGTGGGGGCAGGCGCTGTGTACAAACTCACGCCGTGTGTGTGTGTGTTTGTGTGTGCGTGTATGTGTGCTGTAGATGTTTGTGTGTATCAGCGGGAGCGGCTTTGCTAACGGGGGTGTAGTTAAGCCTGCAAAGGGCGGAGGATCGAAGCAGGTCACAGAGCCACAGTGGCCGAGAGCACAGACACTAACACACCATCTGCTGAGAGAGAGCGAGAGAGAGAGAGAGCGCGAGAGAGAGAGAGAGAGAGAGAGAGATCGAGTGAGTGAGTGAGAACTTTGGTGCTGGGACTCAAACTCCAGGAAGCGACTCTTTATATTTTCTGTCAGCTTCAATAAATTTTCAGCTCAGACGAGAAACTCTAGAGGAAAAAAAACATGTCATGTGGGACATCAGATATCCAACCATTCAGAGCAAAGAGTCATCTCTGCTCACCTGTCAGTCATCTTCCATGTGAGGTCAGAAAGCTCCGCCTCTCGCACCAGTGTTCAGGTGTTTTGGCTTGTGTGTGTATGTGTTCTTGGGGTGTGGCTTTGAAGGTAATCGTATCTGTTTGATGTTTTTGAGTTGCAAAAACGACTTTCGCAAAATCACTGACTGCACCTTTAAAATGGTTTTGTTCCGTTTGTATTTTTACATATAAATACAGTTGATAAATTGTTGTCAGTTTTTGTTAATAATAAGGACCCTTCTGTGTGTGTGTGTGTGTGTGTGTGTGGAGCTGGCACTGTCACACTGTTTGCTTGTCCAGGTGTGTTTGTGGCTCTTGCTCTTGCCGAGTTTAATTTGCCTGTGCTCCTGAATTGATGTGCTGTGTTCACTGTTCCAATGGACACACTTGGCCCCTGGCATCAGACTGTTTCATCAGAGAGCACTTTGTGTGTGTGTGTGTATGTGTGTGTGTGTGTGTGTGTGTGTGTGTGTGTGTGTGTGTGTGTGTGTGTGTTTCCAGCAGTATTAATAATGCATTAATAATCAATTGTGTGTTATCAAGTGCTAACACATGCAGCCTGCAGAATTAGTGAAGCCTCAGATGAGCTACGGGATCATTGATCACACACACACACACACACACACACACACACACACACGAACAGACTGTTAATAAAATCAAATGAAATTTCTGATCCCTTTGTGGCTGTGTGTGTGTGTGTGTGTGTGTGCGTGTGTGTGTGTGTGTGTGTGTGTGTGTGTGTGTGTCAGGCCCATTTGTGTGTCAGTCTAAGTGAAGCTGGAGTGGTCTATGTGTCTTTCAGTCTTAATGAAGGAGGTGTGGCCTATGTGTCTTTCAGTCTTAATGAAGGAGGTGTGGCCTATGTGTCTTTCAGTCTTAATGAAGGAGGTGTGGCCTATGTCTCTTTCAGTCTTAATGAAGGAGGTGTGGCCTATGTGTCTTTCAGTCTTTATGAAGGAGGTGTGGCCTATGTGTCTTTCAGTCTTAATGAAGGAGGTGTGGCCTATGTGTCTTTCAGTCTTAATGAAGGAGGTGTGGCCTATGTCTCTTTCAGTCTTTATGAAGGAGGTGTGGCCTATGTCTCTTTCAGTCTTAATGAAGGAGGTGTGGCCTATGTCTCTTTCAGTCTTAATGAAGGAGGTGTGGCCTATGTGTCTTTCAGTCTTAATGAAGGAGGTGTGGCCTATGTGTCTTTCAGACTTTATGAAGGAGGCATGGCTGACGTGTCTTTCAATCTTAATGAACGAGACGTGGCCTATGTGTCTTTCAGTCTTTATGAAGGAGGCGTGGCCGACGTGTCTTTCAGTCTTAATGAACGAGACGTAGCCTATGTGTCTTTCAGTCTTAATGAACGAGACGTGGCCTATATGTATTTCAGTCTTAATGAAGGAGGCGTGGCCGACGTGTCTTTCAGTCTTAATGAACGAGACGTAGCCTATATGTATTTCAGTCTTAATGAAGGAGGCGTGACCTATGTGTCTTTTGGGCTTAATGAAAGAGGTGTGGCCTATGTGTCTTTCAGTCTTAAAGAAGGAGGCATAGTTTATGTGTCTGTAGTGTCAGTGAAGGAGGTGTGGCCTATTTGCTTATTAGTCCCAGGAAAGAAGGCATGGCATCTCTACCTCTGTCTTCTTCTCTAATTAAATCAGAACAGTTGCACAGAATGTAATGAATGTATGAATGTTTAGCTCTCTAAATCAAAGCATAACGGCTCGCCGGCTGTTCTAAATTCATCTTTCACACATCAGATCATGGTTGACATAGCAAAAGACTCCACACACACACACACACACACACACACACACGCACTGTAACACCGCTTTGTGTGATCTCTGATTTCCGACACAGTTCACAGCAGGAGACGTCGTCGCAGGCCTCGATCCCATGATGACTGCAGTGGATGCGAGCTGCCTCGTGTTCTGCCTCCGAGTCGTTCTTTCATTCCCGAGGCGTCTCTGAGCCACACGTCCGGGTCCGGATTGCTCCCGGGTCGTGCAGCGCAACGCGCTTATTGAAATCGGACACCACGGCGTCCTCCGGCCTGTCTCTGCTTTGGAAAAGAGAGCATAAATAAATGTGTGTAAATAATGGCACCCCTCCTTCTATCACAGTTTTAAATCATCTTCATCTAATATCCTCATTGTGCGAGTCTCCCCATTGTTTCCGCGCAGCCCGTAATTACCGTCGATGCTCATCAGAACCCGACGCAGTCCTCCTCGGAACGCTGAGAATGTAAACCAGACAGATCCACAGGCGAGCTCGACAGGAGTTTAATACACAGCCAGACACGATGATACTCTCACGTTATCAGCTGATATATAGTAGCCTAAAATACTGTGTGTGTGTGTGTGTGTGTGTGTGTGTGTGTGTGTGCTGTCAGAGCGAGCCGTTTTTTAATAATATTTCCATATTTAAAGGTCATTTATCTTCAACACCCGTAAGACGTCACCAAACGCCGGGTCGAGGAAACGTTTCGTATGACGAGCGTCACGTGACTTTTAATTTAATGCGTTCTTGCGGTAATTATTTAAAGACAGATCCTTCAGATCTCCTGATCCTTCAGATCTCCTGCTTTTTACGGCTTGAAATCGCACGCCGTATTAATTTAGATTCAGCACAAGAATCACGGTGCTCTCCGAAAGTACCGGGACGGCGAGGCCGATTCTGTCGTTCCCGCGGTACGCCGAAGACGTCCGGGTTCGAATTTTTCCGCCTCCGTTTCCTCGTACTTACATCTAGACGTGTTAAACGGCCTCCCGTTTTCCGAGCGATCGAAAATATTGGAACACGGGACTGACAGGTGTTTCTTGTTACCCAGGTGTCACCCTCTTAGATCGACCGTTTATAGAAGGACTCGCTCTGAACGCTGGGTTTCGCCTGCGAAGACTGCGTTTGTCGTTTAAAAAGGGATAAACCTACACGAAGACCGGAGAGCTGTCTGTGGGAGAAAGGCGAGCCATTTTGAAGCTAAGACAAGATGGAAAATCACTCGGAGCCATTGCATGAGCATCGGGTATAGCCGATACGGGAATCCGGAACGTCCCGATAAAGGACGAAACGTCCGGTGTACTAACGAGCGGACGCGGGACGGGTCGGCCGAGGAAAACACGGCGAGAGCTGAGAAGGTAAAACCCCAAAAGAGCAGTCAGTGACATCACCGACAGCCTCCACGGGGCAGGGCTGAAGGGGTCACAATCCACCACAAGATGCAAACCTCAAAGAAATCCACAGACGATCCAGAACAGTTCTGGAACCAAGATGGAAGCTCCACCAGGGTGATGGAGAAATTCTGATGATCTGAAACATGCAAGCTCATCAGTGCAGCATGGTGGAGGTAGTGTCATGGCTTGGGCTTGTCAAGGCTTCATTGTGTTCAACTTGATTGATGATGTCATCAGTTTTTTTTGTTCTCCGACACACACGGCTAAACCCGGCTCGCTTTGATGAAAAGAAGAAGCTCGAATCCTGACTTTCTTCTCCTCCTCTTCTCTTCGCGCCGCTTATCCTCTCGTTTTTTTTTTTTTTTTTTGTTGTTGTTGTTTTTTTTTTTTCGCTCCGAGTGAATGCGCAGCTGCTCTCGGCTCTTCTCCTCTCTGAATGTTTGATGATGCCGCCGTTTGTTTGGCCTCTGCGGATGCGCCGTCGATGAGGCGCTTGAAGCTCGCAGGCCGCATTCACACATGCATTTTAATGCAGAAGTGAAAAGCGCGGCGCGCCGGAGAGGCGTAATCAGGCCGAGGATGCGGCGTCAAGTGCTCCGCGAAGCTGTGTGTGTGTGTGTGTGTGTGTGTGTGTGTGTGTGTGTTTCACACAGCTCCAGTCAGTCAAACGCCACTCATTCTCCCTCCATCCGGCTCCTCCCCCGTTCTTCCTCTATTTACCGTCATCCGTCGTTCCACCGCATCCGCTTCTCGACACATCCGTCTCTCTTTTCCTCTTCCTACTCATCTCTCTTTACATTCCCTCCCTCTTTCATCCCCTTCGTCATCCTTCTTCCTCTTTCTCTTAATCGTTCGAACCGATTCCACCTCCCCCACCCCACTCTCTTTCTCTCTCTCTCTCTCTCTCTCTCGCTCTCTTTCCTACCGCTCGCGTTCCTTACTTTCCTTCCCTCTATACGTCTTCTTTCCCAGTCTTTATCATTCTTTTCTCGCGCTTTCATTCCATCCAATATTCACACTCTATTCAGACGCTCTCTCTTCCCTACCTCTCTCTTTTTCCTGTTTCTTCAACGTTTTTCACACTCTGTTCTCTCTCTCTCTCTCTCTCTCTCTCTCTCTCTCTCTCTCTTTCCTTTCTTTCTCTCTCTCCCCATCTCTTTCTCTCTCTCTCTTTCCTTTCTTTCTCACTCTCTCTCTGCCTCTCTCTCTCTCTACTCACTTTCTCTCTTTCCCACTCTCTCTCTCTCTCTTTTCGTTTTCTTTCTCTCTTTCCCTCTCTCTCTATCTCTCTCCCTTCCCTTTCTTTCTCTCTCTCTCCTCGTCTCTCTCTCTTTCTCGCTCTTCATCATTCTGTACCGTTATTCTTTTTTCTCCACATCTCTCTTTGGTCTCTCTTTTATTTCCCTACATTCCCTCCCTCTTTCCTCCTTTTCTCACTCCCTTTCTTCACTTTTCTCTCCATCATTCTCACCATCTCGCTCTCTCTCTCTCTCTCTCTCTCTCTCTCTCTCTCTCTCTCTCTTTCCTACCTCTCGCTTTCCTTACGTTCCATCCCTCTATACAGTTTCTCCCTCTTTCACAGAGTTTATCCTTCTTTCTTCTCTCTTTCTTTCCGTCCACCATTCACACCCTGTTCACACTCGTTTCTCTCTCTTCCCTACCTCTTTCTTTCTCTCATCTCTCCTTGCATTTTCTCCCTTTTCCCCATCCTCACCACTATTTTCTTCCTCTTCCCCAAACATCTCTCCCTCTCTCTCTCTCTCTCTCTCTCTCATTCATCTCTTCTTTCTTGTTCTCTTCCTCTTTCATTTCTCCCATTCTTTCTTTTCATTCGTCTCACTCATTCACTCGCTTTCTCCACACCTCGCCATATTCCCCCTTTCTCCATGTTTCGCTCTCTTTCACTTCACCCTCATTCACTCTGTCTCTCCCTCCTTCATCGCTCTCTTCCTCATTCGCTCCTTCTTCTCCGCTTCAGACTTCTCTTTCTCTCTCTCACTCGCTCTCAGCCCGCTTGTTTTCCTTCACCCTCTTTCATTGCCTCCTTCCCTCTACCTATCTCTTTTCCTCGCTCCATCTTCCCCTCTCTCTCTCTCTCTCTCTCTCTCTATCTCTCTCTGTCATTGGCCTTCCCCTCTCTCTCTCTCTCTCTCTCTCTCTCTCTCTCTCTCTCTCTCTTTTCCTTTATTCTCTTCTCATCTGTCATCTCTCATTTCCCCGTCTTTTCCCTCACTCTGTCTCTTCACCCTTTTTTTGTAACCTCCATCCCTCCATTCTCTTTCCCCCTCTCACTCTATTTTCCTTTCCCACACGCCCCTTCCTCACTCATTTTTTTACTCCCTCTCCCTTCGGCTTTCACCCCCCCCCCCCCCATCGCCTCTTTACACGCTTTTCCCTTCCTTTTTGCACACATTCTCTCTCCCTCTCTCTCTCTCTCCCTCTCTCTCTCTCTCTGTCCATAACCTGCTGTCTCTGCTTCACTTTCATCCTTCCTGTTCACTCATGTTCTTCTTTCTCTCCTTCCTGATCTCTTTCTCTTCATTTCATTACCACACACACACACACACACACACACACACACACACACACACACACACACAGAGGAATATATATAGATTCTTAGATATCGATAAAGTACAGCTGATGTGGTATGTTGTAGGTGTGTGTGTGTGTGTGTGTGTGTGTGTGTGAGCGCGCGTGTGCAGGACGTCGTGTCCCTCAGGCTGTGACATTCCGCAGTGTGCTGTGCAGTGAAGGCTGTAGTGTGTCCCTCTCTCCGCATGACCTTTCATTCTTTTCTCTTTTTTTTTTTTTAAATCTTTTCTTAACCAGCAGGACTTTTTTATTTTATTTTTTTGCTTATCAAAGAAAATCTTTCAGGGTTTTTTTTTTTTTTTTTTTTTGCAGTTCACAGAGGAAGTGAACCTCTGCGACCCGGCCGTCCTCAAGACGGCCGCCGAGTGGACTCGTTCCTGGATGTTCCCGCGCTCCTCACTCTCTCACACTCTTCTTTATATCTTTTTTACTCTCTCTCTCTCTCTCGCTCTCGGTCTTTCTCGGAGTGCGTGGTTGTTCAAAGTGTGTGTCTGAGAGCTGGGGATCACAGGCAGGTCTGTGAGAGGGAAAGGTTAATGGATGGCCTTTGAATATATACTGGGACAGAAGGGGGGGGGCAGCGGCGGCGGGGGTTTCTTTGAAGATGCCACAGACGCCTATTCTGCACTGTCTGAGTGTGTGTGTGTGTGTGTGTGTGTGTGTGTGTGTGTGATTTGTTTACGTCTGAGATATAGGGCTGTGATGATACTCTGTTATATTAAAGTGCTCGTGAGCTATAGCGTGTGTGTGTGTGTGTGTGTGTGTGTGTGTGTGTGTGTGTGTGTGTGTGTGTGTGTGTAACAGGTGTTATGGCTCTCCTTTGGTAAACAGGGAACTGATAATAAGGCAGAGGGTGTTACGGACGGTGTGATGGTGCCGAAAAACGTGATGATCTGGCGAAGGGTGCCAATTTGTAAAAAAAAAAAAAAAAAAAAAAAAAAGGGGGCGGAGTCGTGATGTTTTTTGATACCCAATCAGATCAGCTCGCCTCTTTCTCTTCAACACAGCGGCGCTTTCATTTCAGCGATAAATGAGCAGACGCTTGACGGAATAAACGCGGTTCCTGTCCTACAGAACACACCACACCTTCTCAGACCTAACCCCTGCGTTTTATTTGGCTAATTCGTCTATTTATGTACTCTTTTCTTTTTCTTTTTTTTTTTTAGACATTTTAACGAGTTAATTCTTCGGAGTGGGTCGATCGGGACCGACCTGTCGGTTTAAAAGGCAGCGATCGTGAATAAATCGAGGCAGCAGTCATGAATCGATTATTATCCAAAAACGACAGACGACTGGGGTGTAAATAGTTTTTTTTTTTTTTTTTTTAACTCAGCCATCGTATCGTAGCAAAACAAACCTTAAGAATCAAAACCGTATTATGTGGAGGCTTCAGGTTTTGTCTTCATTAATTAACTCCCGGTGATCCGATCCTATTCATTATCCCCTTTATTCTCCTCTGACTGACATCCAGTCCCCACAACTGAGTTTGTTCTTATTAGCGATGGGAAAAAAGCTAATATTTAGCTTTATAAAGCTAACATTCAGTCGTGTTTACACCGGAGTCGGGTAACGTCGGCGTTTGTTCGTTCACGTGTTTACTGTGAAAACGAGAACTAAAACGCACGTGTTCGTTCACGTGTTGAATGTGAAAACGAGAACTAAAACGCACGTGTTCGTTCACGTGTTTACTGTGAAAACGAGAACTAAAACGCACGTGTTCGTTCACGTGTTGAATGTGAAAGCAAGAACTAAAACGCACGTGTTCGTTCACGTGTTGAATGTGAAAACGAGAACTAAAACGCATGTGTTCGTTCACGTGTTTACTGTGAAAACGAGAACTAAAACGCACGTGTTCGTTCACGTGTTGAATGTGAAAGCGAGAACTAAAACGCACGTGTTCGTTCACGTGTTGAATGTGAAGACGAGAACTAAAACGCACGTGTTCGTTCACGTGTTGAATGTGAAAGCGAGAACTAAAACGCACGTGTTCGTTCACGTGTTTACTGTGAAAACGAGAAGTAAAACGCACGTGTTCGTTCACGTGTTGAATGTGAAAACGAGAACTAAAACGCACGTGTTCGTTCACGTGTTTACTGTGAAAACGAGAACTAAAACGCACGTGTTCGTTCACGTGTTGAATGTGAAAGCGAGAACTAAAACGCACGTATTCGTTCACGTGTTGAATGTGAAAGCGAGAACTAAAACGCACGTATTCGTTCACGTGTTGAATGTGAAAGCGAGAACTAAAACGCACGTGTTCGTTCACGTGTTGAATGTGAAAACGAGAACTAAAACGCACGTATTCGTTCACGTGTTTACTGTGAAAACGAGAAGTAAAACGCACGTGTTCGTTCACGTGTTGAATGTGAAAGCGAGAACTAAAACGCACGTGTCCGTTTAGTACATTTAGTACCGCCCTTCGGAAGCTACATAAAACATTGACACGTTTCCCAGAAGACAAAATAATAAAAGTTCACACCGATCATCCTGTTCGAAAGTTTACACCCCCCTGGCTCTTATTCTATCGTGCTGCCTTCTTGAGCGTGAGTGACACAATTAAAACGGGAAAAAAATGGAAGGAATGTCCCTTGCACGGATTTGCCGGTCTTGTGGGACCTTTCTGCGTTCCTTGAAACAGATCCCCTTTTGAAAAACCAATAAGAAATGAAGCGCTGACGAAATACCGAACGCAGACAAACTCCCGGCTAATCTGTTCGCTAACCTCATGCTTGTAAATCCACATCCAGTAAACACATTCCCGCGTGTTTTCATGCTCATTTTGTTCACGGTCACTCGTGTGTTTTTGAGGAATTAACGCCGGGAGCTGCGCGCAGACGTTTGTCCAACTCCTAAGCCCGTGCCCCGTCTCAGGATGGCACAAAAGACTAAATCATCACGTCGACTTTTTTTTATTTATTTATTTATTTATTTTACTTATTCAACCGTGGCTCGTTTGAACACGTTTCCCGGAAAACATAAAAAAAAATAATAATAATAATTAGCACACAACATCCATCTTTATACAGGAGTCGGAGCGATATTCGCAATATTTAATGTGTGAAATAAACGGACAAAACAAAAGCGCTTCTCTTTTCGGGAACGCTCGCCTTAAGGTTTCTAAGTTTTCTACGAGTTTGCATCACACACAATAAAGCGATTTTCAGAAAGCGGAAAACCGCGCCGGTCTCCGAGGCAGAGAGTCGCAAACGAGCCACCATCGTTCTTTTATCACGCGGTTTATTAGATCCCGATGTTTATTATTAGCTCAGAGGATTTCTTTGTATTTAAGCTGCGAGGACACGGCGAGGCTGAATCCCACTCGGCTTTTTTCCTTCCGCACCGTCCGAAGTGTGGAATCGGATTCCAGGTCCGAGTTATTACTCACTCGCGAGGACGCTTCTGTCGATCGTACAAACGGACAAGACGTTCATCTCGGAACGAGGTACACTCGACGACAGGTGCGTCTGCGAATAGATGAATAGCCATCCATACTGTAGGTGTGTAGGGAAGCCATTTATTCATTACACATGGAGTTATCACGCAAACATCAACAACGTGACCCGTCCCGCCTTCGTGTTGTGTGTTATGCCTGGATTGTAGAAGTATGCACATCTGCGTGTCAAGTTCTTTTTTACATCTGGAGTATAATCAGTCCAGACCGGATCTCATGGAGGTTTTGTTTGTGATTGTTCCGGTCAAAAACGCTGAAAATTTCTTTCACATTTTGCGATGCAACTTCTTGCGATTTTTTTTTTTTTTGCGCTTCCTTTATTTGTTTGTTTGTTTTTTTCGCAGAAAACTACCTGCGATGACGCGAAATGGTTTTGCACGGTCTTTCGCATCGATCCGTCCCTCCGGGGATTTTGTCATTTCGCGGTCGCAGAAACGAACGCAAAATCGAGGGAACGCCACGATATCCGCGAGCGTTCGAAATCACCGCAGGTTTTCCGCGGATCCGGGCCGAGACGTCGGCACGACGCGCGATCGGCCAAAGCGTTCTCCGCGATCCACGTGCGGCGGACGCGAGTACGGCTGAAAGGTCTCGTTTACCAACGGACATCATCGCGAAAGGCCGCGCGAAACGATTCCGTGCGATTCGAGTATTTTTCCGCAACAAAAAAAAAGGCGCATCACGGATTCTGAAAATCACAGAAAAACGATGCGAGGTTTGTCGGTAGATGTGACAACGTCACGTGACACGTCTCGGACCGAATCTGCGGAAAATCTGCGGTCATTCTGAACATTTGCAAGCTCCTCCGAATATTGCGGGATTTCCGTGTTTGTACTGTTAATTTCTGTGATTGCGATTCATAGATGCGGAGATATATAGATACATAGAAACATAAATACACATATGCATAGATATATAGATTCATACATACATAAATACATAAATACATATATGCATAGATATATAGATTCATACATACATAAATACATAAATACATATATGCATAGATATATAGATTCATACATACATAAATACATAAATACATATATGCATAGATATATAGATTCATACATACATAAATACATAAATACACATATGCATAGATATATAGATTCATAGATACATAAATACATATATGCATAGATATATAGATTCATAGATGCATAGATACATAAATACATATATGCATAGATATATAGATTCATACATACATAAATACATAAATACACATATGCATAGATATATAGATTCATACATACATAAATACATAAATACACATATGCATAGATATATAGATTCATAGATATATAGATACATAAATACATATATGTATAGATATATAGATACATATATACATATATGCATAGATGTATAGATTCATAGATATATATATATATATATATATATACACATATATGCATAGATATATAGATTCATAGATATATAGATACATATATGCATAGATATATAGATTCATAGATATATAGATATATATATATACATATATGCATAGATATATACATACATAAATACATATATGTATAGATATATAGATACATATATACATATATGCATAGATGTATAGATTCATAGATATATAGATATATAGATATATATATACACATATATGCATAGATATATAGATTCATAGATATATAGATACATATATGCATAGATATATAGATACATATATGCATAGATGTATAGATTCATAGATATATATATATATATACATATATGCATAGATGTATAGATTCATAGATATATAGATACATATATGCATAGACAGGCTGCTGGATTTAGCTGCGAAAATAAGACGCGAGTGCGGCAGTCAAGGTCTCCAGAAGAACCACGTCTGGTTCTGCAAGACTCAGTAACACTCACAGCTCATTCAGCGAGTGCGTACAGCATTCTGCATCGCGTGACACATTTTCAGGCAGCGGCCCGATTCATAAACGTCCCACGAATTTCGCCTTGTTTTTGTACAGCGTGTTTTGTTTTTTTTTAAATTGACATCTATAACCCACCCCCCACCACCACCACCACCCCCACACACACACTCCCATACATTGACGTTTCTAACATTTCCATTTTGACAGAAAACTCTTGGAGCTCTCGGTTTTTTGTTTTGGTTTTGTTTTTTTTTGTGTTTTTTTGGGACGTCTTTATCGGACTGATTTGACAGAATGTGGGTTTTCGGGAGAAAAAAAAACTTCCCCTATTCACGTCCCCTAATCAGCTTGTTAAAATGAGTGACGCCCAGCGCTCACTTCCCGCACTCTTCACTCTGCAGCACGCGCTAGTTTACAGGGAATTCGGGTTTAAGCAGCCGACAAGTCACGGTGAATGACATGACCATTATTGCTCTAAAAAAAAAAAAAAAAAAAAAGAAAAAAAAGAGAGAAAAGTTTGGAGTGCAGAAGTGGCAGTCGCGAGAGAGTGGGAGCTTAATTATTCTCAGCTGGGAGCAGGCGCGCAGGTAAAAAAGCAGGGAGGCAGGATGGAGGAGGTTGTCCCCTGCCTGTTCTCATTCACAATGGGTAGAGGCGTTGCTATTTTAAAACACGCTCTTCTAAAAAATCTCCTCATACTGTCATGTTGAAAATCCCAACACGCCTGTACCAGCCCCGGCCAATAAAGCGGCGGGAACGAGTAATGGGGTCAGGCGCGTGCCGATATCACGTCTTTGCATCAGCGTATTTGACCGATCTATAACCTTGCCTGGTTCACGCTTGGTTACCGTTGCTATGTAAGCTTCGAGGGTGAATACGCATCGTGTCTGCTAAGCACGTGTAGATCAGGAGGCGAGAACTACTGTACACACAGGTGATTTTTAAATAATCTGTATGCCGCACCCATGGCGGAAAATCACCTTCACGCTAGTAAGTCCTTGTAGTTTGTCTCTTGTGGGCGTGGCCTGTGCAGATCTTTACTTTGTTAGTTAGAATAACGGTTAGCAAAGCGAGCTAACCGTAATACAGTAGCTACGCACGCTCACCAGAGGCCACCGGTGATCCCCGGCTACTTTCTCCGTGAAGTCATTCGACACGTTAAAGGTCAGGATAAGGACGTTGTATGTTTCCCATTCGCGTGCGTCAAACAGTCGGTCGTTCCAGGATTTCGCGATCGCGGAATCGAACGCGAAACCAAGCGATATCCGGAGGAGCTTGCGATTTTTAAGGACGACCGCAGGTCCGGGCCGAGACGCGTCGCGTTCGGCTGAAGCGCCGTTCGGTTCGCGCGCGTCGGACGTGAGTACGGCTAAAAGGATCCGTTTACCAATATGGCCGCAACAATCTAAAAAAAAAAGCAACAAACAAACAAAAAAATAAACCCGTGCGAAATCCTGTACGGACGGTAGATAGTAAATAGGGACGGATTGTAGGTAGGAACTAAAGTCGTGAGCGTTTGACCGATGAGGCTACTTCTAACGTCGCTGAAGTCGCGGCGTCGAAAACGAAACGCCGCCTGTCTCTAGCTAGCGCAAACGTAAAGTCTCTGAAAGTGCGCAGCTGTTCCACGGTGAATTCCGACGTATCCGGCTGTTTAAAGCAGCAAATAAATGATCCCCTGAACAACATGGTGTGAAACCAGACGGACAGCCCTCCTGACTCCGCCCACTCATTAACACCCAGTAAACACTTCCGTAAACAGCTGTCCTCGTGAAGTCTTCCTGATCCTCAGGACTTTTTTTTTCCTGACCCGATGTTTTTGTTGGTTGTTTTGTGTGTGTGTGTGTGTGTGTGTGTGTGTGTGCCGGTTAGGAATATAGATTTCCTATGTAATCGCTCTGCCTGCTTGTTTCCGATCTCCGCTACATCACCCGTATCGATAATGCGATAATCACGAAACCGAATAATAGTCAGGATTGTTCCGGTCGATGCTGAAATCGATCACCGTTATTACGGCGAGTTGGAAACAAATCAGGGGTTTTATTGCAGTTAATTGATCTGATTTCGCGTCGGAATTCTCACCGCGTCCGAGTGCTGCAATCGGAAATGCTTTGACTTTTGACTTTTTAAAAATAAAAAATAAAAAAAAAACGTTATTATGGACAATATGAATCGATGCACCTTAAACACACAAGTCCAATTTTCAGACTTTACGCAAAACCGAATTTGATTTGTTCGTAGTTTGATCCGCAGAGTAGTTACCAAAACTTGGACTCTCCAATGAAAGGCTATTTAAAGCGTCACGTGACCCATTTAACTCAAAACGAACAAGATGGCGGACGACGTCGTGCGTCGTAGCTGCCGTCCAGTCTGACGGCGCCGTCGGAGGCCGACGTCGCTTCGTACGCCCTTCAGATCGCGTCGCAGGGACGGCACGCCGACTCGCACATCGCTATCCGGCGGTGGAGCACGAGGACGAGACGCCAGCCGACGCGTCTTACGTTTTTACGCACGCGGTGTAGGGACGTGAGCGCTTTAAAACGAAAATACGTTTTTCAGATCGATGTGCATCGATTCGGACGTAGTGTGAGGATAATAATAAACAAGAAACAAAAAAGGAACGCGTCTCCTGGAATTTCCTTGTTGTTGTTGTTGTTGTTGTTGTTGTTGTTGTTCGAATTTCTGGCATGAAGAACCAAATGAGAAGAAAAACACCCGACTTGACTAATTAAGATGTGCAGATATCGAACTGAAAGCGCATCCAGGGTGGCTTAAATCGGACGGGAAAAAAAATAGATTGGACTTCTCATATCGTATATACAAAAAATATACATATACCAAAAAAAAATGGTGTCCGATCCGTCTGAACGTTAGATGATTAGATTCGAGTTTTTATGCCCGCAGTCCACATTCCCAAATCTGCACTGAAAATCTTACACATTGTACACTTTGTTTAACTCTCAGCCATAATGTGTGTGTGTGTGTGTGTGTGTGTGTGTGTGTGTGTGTGTGTGTGTGTGTTCTGACACCAGCACCTCCACACCGTTAACATGGGTGTCAGTCAAGCTGCTAACACCGAACGCTCTTGTAAATTATAAACAAGCCTTAAGCACATAAACACACACTTATGCACAGAGGATGAGAGGATGAAGGAGAGAGCGAGAGAAAGAGCGAGAGAGACTCGGATCAGTGCACAAAGAGGTTAATTAAGTGTCTAATGCAGTGGCAGGGCAGCCGCTTGACACTCATCCTCTTTAACAGGTTTATGGGCGCGGCTGCGCTCTCTCCCGCTCTCCCGACAGCCTTCATGGAGCTCTGGTTAAAAAATTCTTCTTCTTTAACGAATACAAAAATTGCACCTGTTGGAAAATCGCTCTTTTATGAGAGGAATTAAAAAATAATTATACACATTATATATATATATATATATATATATATATATATTAAAACACCTCGTGACGCGCTGTTATAGGAAAAGAATCCATTCCAGGATGTTAACGAGCCAGGGGTCGATTGTTTTCCTGGAACGGCACGACACAGAGTGTTTCATTCGTTGCTTAGCAGCACGCTCAGCCCTCCGGTCCTCGTCGTGGCCCGCGTCTTCGGTTACCACCGTCGAATCATCGACGATATCGTAATCATAACCACGACCGCGATTTACTACGTCTTTCGCTTTCGACGTTGCTGAACCGCCTGCGGGATTTTTCTTTCAGGGAGGCGGAGCGTTACGGAGCCCGTGATTTTTAACAGTCTTATAAAGAAGGATGTTTATTTTTTCTGCTGAGTCACTCTCGGCTGATTTCCTCTCTCGGTGTGTATCCCACGCCGACGCCGTGGACCTTATTGTGAGCGTTTTTGATGGGTGAAACGAGTGATGCACGGCATGAGCTCATCATAAATGTTTCATACGGAGTGTATATATATATATATATGTGTGTGTGTGTGTGTGTGTGTGTATATGACGACGGGCCGCTGAATTATTAGACAAATAACGTGCAGCCGAGGTGGTAATGAATGCGGCCACGAGGCGAAGCGGAGGCTTGAGCTACTGATATGCGGTTATTAGAGCGAGCGAGAGAGAGAGAGAGAGAGAGAGAGAGAGAGAATGTGTGATAAGCCGGTGAACAAGCATCAATATTTATTTTCTTATTTGTTGTATTTTCTGCAGTAGTAAAAAAGCGATACACCCCATGAACAAGTATTTATTTTTTATATTATCAGCATAAAATAAAATAAAAAACAGTGAACTCTCTCTCTCTCTCTCTCTCTCTCTCTCTCTCTCTCTCTCTCTCTCTCTCTCCAATAACTGCATATCAACGGCTCGAGCCTCCGCTATGACGTTAAATGACGGTTTGGAATTAGTGACGGAGGTTCGAGATGACCTGCGTAATGAATTAGTTCCCCACACACACACTCGAGAGCGTTTTGAGGACAAAAGCCTGACGAATGTCTTGAAATAAAACATCTGAGCGATGTCTCGAGGTGTGTGAACTGTGGTGTAAGCGGAATAATCGACTCCGGTACGTTGCATTATTAGAAAATAACACACACCCGAGGTGTAACTCCTGTATTACCACCGTGGGGTGTGAATCATGTTCTAATAACTCAACGGACCAGAGTCAGTTATTATATATATATATATATATATCTCCTCAGATAGACTTGTCATGCCTTTGATAAAAGAAAAACATATTGAAGTCATTACCGTGGCTGGATCGGGAAGCTGTCACAAGGTTGCGATGGACTTCAACAGGAAACACGGCGAGCACATCACACACGACACACTGCTGCCAAACTTATTAACACATTCATAAAGACTGGAAGTGTATGAAGACTTTTGGGACACTCTGTATATATATATATATATATATATATATATATATATATATATATATATACAGTACTGCAGGCACGTGCAAAGAAATGTTGTAGCACACAGATGCCTTCAAAAATAATGAAATCAGATGTTTCTACATTTAAAAAAAAATACTATAAAGAGCAGTAATAAATGAAAGAAAGTCAACATTTGATGTAAATAAAATGAGTAGTCTGTAGAACATAAGCAGTAGAACGTGTGCAGGTTTATAAGGAAGAGAGCTGTGAGTGTCACTGAGCGTTTCAGCATTTCAGAACCAGACGCGGTTCTTCTGGAGACCTTGACTGTCGCCCTCGCGTCTTATTTTCGCAGCGAAAGCCAGAAGCCTTCATTGTGGTCGTTTTTTTTTTTTTGGTCTCTTACATAATATGCTGCTTTCTTTAATTTCTGACTAGGGTAAGAGTGAAAAGTGCTTTTACAAGTACAACTTTATCCACAGAGTTCCTTCCGGAAACGTAAAAGCGTAAATATAGCACATCACCAGTACGTAGATTTGGACGATGATATAATATAATATCGAGATCACGATTTGTACGCTTGTCCTCGTCTATGTGTCTCGGTGTCTCGTCTACGGAGTGTATGAGCCGGTTTATAATAACTCACCGTAATTAACATCTTAATGGAGGTTTACCTTTATTTCCTACCAATTTATTACGTTTTCCTCCCGTTTTGTTAGTAAATAATGCAAGTTGAAAATGTTTAAACTCATCCTGGATGTCTTTAGGCATCGCGTTCTCCTGGCACGTCGGTCACGTGACTTTTTCTTTTTTTAAAGTAACCAGAGGTGAAAGGTGGTTAAAACGGCTGCTCACGTTGCCACGAAGAGAAGAGGCAGTACTTGGACAGAGTCGATAGGGTACACTGCGATCCTGATTTACGTTCCCCCAAAAACTGCTAGTTCCAGATAAAATGTCCGAAAGTTCTCAAATCTCCTACACAACCCCTGGAGAAACTCGCTGCACGTATCGATCGAGTTACTCGTTTATTTATTTAAGAGCGCAGAAGCCGAGTGTTTCTGGAATCCCGGGGAAGAAAAAAAAACTTACTGGGAAGTAAAGTCGATATCAGCTAGCTATTAACTCCGGCTAATGTTAGCAAGCACTGCTTGCTTTTGATTAGCTGATCTCCCCAGTTAGCTAGCTAGCTAACAGGTGGGTAAACCCGCCTGTTTGTGGAGAGTTAAACGTTTGGATGTCGGTATGGCTCGAGAAACATTCCGCTTTGATAGATGTACTGTAAGTTCCCCTCTGGAGCCCCCGCACAGCTAACATGGCTAGCCTTCGTCTTATTAGCTAACCCAGGACAGCGTTAGCTACAGTAGCATCTTGACCTGAAATAATGCGCTCGTTGCACAGTCGGGGTCGCCTTATCGGCACACTCCCTTATTCGTTCCTCAAAATGGTATACGGTGTGACCTGACGGGGAGTTGATGTCATCGAAGTAACTTTCGCTAATCTTAGCGGTGTTATGTTAGTAACGTCAGGAACGTCAGCTGCTGAACGTCCCAGTCGTCCTGTGATCTATCTAGCTGGCTAACACGGCTACGGTTCAGCATGACAGAGTATTAGCGCAGACTAGATTATCAGTATGAATGAAAACGGATCTTTTTTCAAATCTGGAAATAAACACCGATGCAGTCAGTCCCTGAAGCACTCCTCAGTGCCTTTGGCAGATGTTATACAGTGTGACGTCACATAAAAACGCAAGGATTTGTTTTTGTTTTTTTTTTCTTTTTTCCATATCGACCATCCATGACCTTCCTCTTGCTAATATGATTCTGCGGCTCACTCGGGTCCCGATCCTAATCCTTCCGCTTCCTGTCTCCTGCCGACCGGGTCTGGTACATGGCAGATTGAGGCCGTGGAGGCACTTTAGTGTGTGCTGTGATGATTTTTGTCTCAGTGTGTGTGTGTGTGTGTGTGTGTGTAGGCTGTTATCAGAGTGTGTGTAATTGGGTTCCGTGCGGGAGATGGCACTTGGGCCTGCGCTGTCCGTGAAGATCTCGGGCCTCTCCATACCCTTCAGCCTGCGCTCCTGACGGCGAAAAGTGCCTTTGTTTTCTTATCTCACACACACACACGCACACACGCACACACACACACACACTCCTCTCGAAGCACGGCAGGAGTTAATCAACATGGATGAGGGGTTTCTCTATCTGACACACACTCCGTCTCCGTCTCACTCGCAGTTTCTTCATTTCTTTCCCCCTCCGTCGTTCTTCTATCATCTCTCACGTCTTTCCATTTTGTTGTTGTTGTTGTTGTTGTTGTTTTTTTGCAATAAATCTGGTGTGTTTTGTTAATTTCATGGATGGTAGGCACACTTTTACGGTACAAAAATGCCTCAAAGATCCGTGCAAACGGTGCCGAGTCGCACGGCGGCCATTTTGATTGTGATGTCACGCCCAAGGTGATGAGAGGGCAGTTTAATAGGCGCGTTAAGAACAACGTCAAGAGGACAGAGTTGCTGAATGACACAATGCCGAAGATCCAGAACACTTACCAGACCGTAGCTTGTTAGCTAGCTTATGTTACGTCGCTAGCTAGCAATAACATAATAAAAAGCGTACGTCAATAAGGGTAACATTACTACAAATGTCCGATCATAACGTTTCATTACGGTATCAAAATAAAATCAAGTTTTACGAGAATAAGACAAAACAAAATGCACTTTGTCGCGTTACCGAGAAACCGTACGGTGTAAACGCCTCTGTCCTGCAGACGGCGGAAAACGTACGGCTTCACCTCCGACTCTTACGGCACTCCGATGTTTGTGTGTGTCTAGCCAGCACGCAGTAAATCTCGGAGATTTGAATGAGACGTGCACGTAGCTTTGCTGCGATTGTCACCTTCGAGTCGTGAGCGTCTTGTGGCATCCCTCAGAGTTTAATCCTGAGCCCCATACAGGTCAGTGACACAATATGTATGAAGGGTTTGTCGTTGTTATTATTATTATTATTTATTTGAGCTTATTTGTATCCAATTTGGACCCCCGCTATGTCCGAGCCGCTAGTTAGCGCCAAGCTATTATTATACGATATTAAACGGGGAGGCTGAGACACGTGGATAATCGCATACACGTGGATAAAAGCTTAATTTACAACCTTGTAGCTTAGAACCTTACCTTTATTAGGCTAGCATGAGCGATCTATATGCAAACCCTTTAATGTCTGACAGATCGCAACGATTTCTGGGTGAAGTTCTGCTCCGGTATCGACTCGATCCTTCGCCCTTCCAACGGGTCACCTAACACACTTCACTTAAGCTAATAGAGTACCGGAGATTTCCCACGGGGAAATGACGAACGTTATTGAAACCGCAGTGGGGGGGCGGGCGGCGGTGGGGGTTCTACATCGCTCCCTCCATCCCTCTTCCCGTCAGCGTTCCCACCGTGGGCAGCACCGTTTCGACTCTGTACTTCATCAGCGTTTCAATTAATCGCATCGCACGCACTGCAGGGAACACGCAGACTCGGGCTCGTAGCAGAATACCAATACCAGCGTTACGTATTCCGAGTACAAAACACAAGAATCCGTATTCGGTCTAAGATACAATTTGAGGAGCGAGAATGCAGAATACAGTTACTTTTTTTGTTTGTTTTTGTTTTTTTTTTTAGAAAACTTCTCCGCTAACTAAAAAAAAAAAAAAAAAAAAAAAACTTTCATAGAAAACACAACAATAAAGGTTTATTGACTGTTTTTACAATAACCACACCCACTATTTTGGGGTGGTGGGGGGGGGGGTTTGTTTCGTTTGCGCATCAGAGATCACGACAGTGGCGACAGCCCAAATATGCAACCATCTTCAGTTCTGTTACCTAATGCAGGTAAAAAATATATATATATATACATATATAGGAATATATATATATGTAGGAAGGGAGGATAAATCAGCTATAGATTCAAATATGTGAACAGCAACGGGCCGGCACACCGATCAGATCGATGATGCAAAGCATGTGAGCCAAATCTAGCTCTGAGTACTGAGGATAAAATTACTTTAAAAAAAAAAAAAAAGGTGTTGGTTGGGGGGGGGGGTCCAAAAAATATTGTCAGTGTGGTGTTGTTGTTTTCAAAGTGAATTAATCTGAAGAATGTATTAAAGGATTCGTTAAAAGCAAAGAATTTGCCACTGGCTCAGACCAAGCAAGTGCTTGTTAAACCAAAGAATGTAATTAATTGCAAGCAAAGCATGTTAACCAGATACAGTCGATATATTAAACAATTAAATTTTTTTTTTTTTTTTTTTTTAAAAACACACCTGTTAAAATGGGGTTTTAGTGGGAACATTTTTCTACAGTACCTTTGTTGTGAAAATCCGAACCTAATAATCAAACTGAAAAAACAATAAGAATCATATTACGAGGGAAAAAAAAAAAAAAATTTAAATAAATAATAATAGTAATCCAATTTTGATTGGATTTAGGTCTGGACTCCAAAAACCTTCCAAAACCTCGAACTTGTTTTGCTGAAGCCGTTCCTTTGTCGATCTGGACGTTTGCTTCGGGCCGTTTCCCTGCTGAAAGGGGACGTTCCTCTTCGTATTAAGTGTTTTAGCAGAAGCCGTAAAGGTTTCGTGGGGAAATCGACTGGGTATTTGGAGCTATTCGTGATTCCCTCCGCCCTGAGCTGAAGGAAAACAGCCCCACCTTCCTTCCCTGTAGGGATGGTGTTGTTTTTGGTAATGTGCTGTGTTTTGGTTTTTTATTTTTACGCTAAACAAGGGAGGTTTGTCTGTTTTTGCTAGTTCTGCATGTCAGGAGAGTGACTGCATGTCAGCACGTATTCATTTAAATGTGGTTTGTCTGAACGGGCCTCACGGTAACATTTCAAAATTTTTGCGCACAAAACCCCTCTTTGATATTTCCACCGTTCATCTATAAAAGAGCCGAGTGAAACGATAGACGAGATCCGAGAGAGTTTCTCTCATGAGCCCATTCGTAAATCAACGACCCCCTTGATTGAGAAGTCCTGGCTTCATCACGTTCGGCTGTCGGTACGTCACGGGAAATGAAATAAGATTCCCGTCTAGGTTGTTTTTTGTCGGAACACACTCTGTCGGTTCTGCCGTTGAGTTCGTGTCCCTGTAGGACGGTTGTATATTTACAGTCGCTTCCAAGTTTAGCTTCTGAGAGGCGTAGCGTATGATAACTGATCGTTCCTACCGACTGACTAGCTAACGCTAATACGAAAGACTTCTCCTTCTGTTCAGCCACACATGATGTTCTGGAGACGCCGGTGATCCTGACCCTTTCATCTCTCCGGACCTGCTTGATCCATCCTGATGCCCTACCTCTGGGTGGAGCTCTCATCAACTGCAGGCAACAGCCTGGAGATCGATGAGGACGGTACCACTTGAAGTACCATGGAAATGGTTTTGGACCTCAGTTCCACATGGGCGTTCTCGCTGTGGTTGCTGGGACGACGGTTGCTGCGATGGCCTCGGGACTGCGATTACCGCATGCAGTTTTACACTCGGGTCTCCTTTAGTGAACAGTGGACTAGTTCAACAAACAGACTTCATATAAACACCATAATGCACTTTCTTTTACTCTCACACTCTCCGTCGTGACCCAGATGAGGACGGGTTCCCTTCCGAGTCCGGTTCCTCTCAAGGTTTCTTCCTCGTATCATCTCAGGGAGTTTTTCCCTCACCACCGTCTCCACCGTCTCCCTCAATAGGGATAAATTCACACGCTTAAAATCTCTACCCTGTGTTTATATGTTTCTGTAAAGCCGCTTTGAGACGACGAACGTTGTTAAAAGCGCTACACGAATCAAATTGAATTGAATCGAATTGAATTGAATCGAATTGAATGGTAAACTCTTGATTCTTACGAGTCTCCGGTTATTAATTTGTTTTGCTCTCTAATTAATAGACAGTCTGTGATAATGTGGATAATGTTTTTTTTGTTGTTTTTTTTTAACTCACCCTAATTTATTGACTTGATATTTCCCATGGCTTAAAAAAAAATCCAAAAAAAAAAATCAAAAATCCACTGGCTGATTAATTATTTATCGTGCCACAGAGAGCGGAGGAAAGTGATGACGTTCTCTCCGGGTGGAAAAACTAAACCTCGCTCATCATCGCTGTATTATCCACAAATAGGCCGAAATCCCACTCGATACACGCCGCTAATCAATAACCGCACTGAGGAGAGAGTGATGGAGCATTAGCGGCTCGTTTCCTGCGCGCTTGTTTGTCTCGGCGCAGATATGAAACCCTCAGAGCCTTATTAGAACCCGTTTGACATTTCAGCCTTTAATGAACTCATTATCAGCGTATGTTAATGGCGGTGTGGCAGGATGTGGCTCTGCGGCATGATGGCCTGCCTGCATCCTGCGTCCTCGATGTCTTCTCTGCCTCCGTGTGTCTCGTACTGTGTGTATTGTGTGCGTGTGTGTGCGTACGTTCATGTCTGAGACCCTTGCTCTCTCCACCCTCAGGCTTTAATTACTGCGTTTGGATAATGAGTCAAATCCAATCAGCCTTCTCCTCTGCTCGTAATTAGTATGGAGCTTCCATCACGGAGACGCCCGTCTCGCCTCCTTCACACCGGCTGCCCCAGAGTCACACTCACGCCCTTGCCTCGCCTCCCCTTTCACCGCCACACTTCATTCACACACACACACACACATGCACATGCACAGAGATGGAGGCAGGGGGAAAGAATTAGAGAAAGAGGAGTGCATGTGGGTCAAAATTGGTCAAAATTGGTATATTAAATTCACATTCCACACATACCGCAGACAGGAGGTACAACATGAAAGCAAAATATAGAATTTCAATTAAAATTACTGAGGGTTTTTTTTTTTTTTTTGGCTGTTTAATTCTTATGTGTATTAAAAAAGTCCCCCTATTTTTGTATTCTTCAAATTTTAATGAAAAGATTTTTTTGTAAAATTTTGACATTATTGGTGAATGTTAAAAGAGATGTCTTCTTATTGCGTTATTTCATTATTAATTTGTTTTGTCTTGCCTTTACTCCTGTGCACCAGACTTTGTTCACTTAAAATAAATAAATAAACGAAATAAAATAGAAATAAAGAAATATTGAAAAGAAACAAAGCTACTTATCAAGAGGTGTGGCTATCAGGAGGCATAGTTAACAGGAGGTGTGGTTATCGGGGCGTGTGGTTATCAAGAGGTGTGGCTATCAGGAGGCATAGTTAACAGGAGGTGTGGTTATCGGGGCGTGTGGTTATCAAGAGGTGTGGCTATCAGGAGGCATAGTTAACAGGAGGTGTGGTTATCGGGGCGTGTGGTTATCAAGAGGTGTGGCTATCAGGAGGCATAGTTAACAGGAGTTGGGGTTATCAGTGGGTGTGGATATCAGGGGGTGTAGTTAATGGGGGTGTGGATATCAGGGGGTGTGGCTATCAAAAGATGTGGTTTTCAGGAGGCATAGTTAACAAGGGGTGTGGTTATCAAGAGGTGTGGCTATCAGGAGGCATAGTTAACAGGAGGTGTGGTTATCGGGGTGTGGCTATCAGGAGGAATAGTTAACAGGGGGTGTGGCTATCAGGAGGCATAGTTAACAGGTGGTGTGGCTATCAGGAGGCATAGTTAACAGGAGGTGTGGTTATCAGGGGGTGTGTCTATCAGGAGGAATGGTTAACAGGGGGTGTGGTTATCAGGGGGTGTGGCTATCAGGAGGCATAGTTAACAGGAGATATGGTTATCAGGAGGTGTGGCTATCAGGGGGTGTGGTTATCAGGGGGTGTGGCTATCAGGAGGCATAGTTAACAGGAGGTGTGGCTATCAGGGGGTGTGGTTATCAGTTAATAGTGGGAGTAACGGATCATCCCATAATAACATTAAATATTCATTAACCTTTTATCTTAATTCAGGTTTTTACTCACGAAAAAAACATTCTGTGTTTTTCCTCGAAATAGATTTTGGGAGTGGATTATTCAGCGTCTGTGCTGTAGATAATGTGTGTGTGTGTGTGTGTGTGTGTGTGTGAGTGTGAGAGAGAGAGAGAGAGAGAGAGACAGAGAGAGAGAAGCTTCTGTCAGTTTCTCGCACCACTCAGCTAATCCAGTGGTGATGGAGGAGAAAGCGACAGCGGCCTGCGGGGCCCCGAACACAGATAAAGATGAAGCCTGATAAAGAAAAAGACACTGGAGGACAGAGATTAGCCAGAGACGCTCGCGAGCTGGATGCAGAAGACTCGGGGGAAATAACGGTGGCCTGGGTGGACGGGTCTATCGAGTCTGTGCACATGTGTGTGTGCGTGCGTGTGTGTGTGTAACCAAAAACCGATCTGTAAGCACATTTAGCATGGGCAGGTGTGTGTGTGTGTGTGCATAAGTAAGCAAGAACGGGTCTGTAAGCACATTTAGCATGTGCGTCTGGGCAGGTGTGTGTGTGTGTTTATGTGTGTGTGTGTGTGTGCATTTTAATCCTAATCCTAATATCCACATTGCTTGAAACGTACAGGTATAAAACGCAATTTTGCAACAAGCTGTGCTGAAATACACGTGGGACAAGTATTAAAGTGATGCTCCTCAGGTATCGTGTTCCTGCAGTGATGCAAACAAAGTTTTGAATGAATACTATACGGCCAAAAGTTTGTGGACGCCTGCCCGTCACAACCATATGTGCTTGTAGAACATCTCATTCCAGATTTATTTCTCCCTTATTCTGTTAGAATGCGCTCCGCTCTCTCTTCCGCGAAGGTGTTCATCTAGATTTAAGGGCGTGGCTTGTGGGGATTTGTGTTCGTTCAGCTACGAGAGCGTTCGTGAGGTCGAGGTCGGGCGCTGATGTTGATGTGAGGAGACTCCAGTTCCGGTTCATCCCAAAGGTGTTCGGTTGGGTTGCCGTCAGGGCTCTGTACAGGACTCTCGAGTTCTTCTACCTTCTTCCAACCTTCACACACCGTGTCTTCATGGAGCTCGCTGTGTGCTCATGCTAGAACAGTGTTTGTTCCTCTTAGTTCCAGTGAAGGGAAATTAGAGCATTCAAAGTGCGGTCGTCCAGCTTTGTTTGATGGAAGGACCGACCGAGATACATCAAACATCATCACAAGCCAGCTTTAGGCACAAAAGAAGTCTGACTGCATAGTGTCAGACAGGAGACAGCAACCAATTAGGAGCGAGAGAGAGAGAGAGCATGAGCGAGTAAACAAATAGGAGTGAGTGTGAATGAGCGCTGATGGAGCTTTCTCTTTTTTCTTGCTAATCAGTTGATGCAGTTACATTTATTTGTTCTTCGGTTTTGGTGGGAAGCTGACGAATGAAAGATGATCCTTGCTGTGGAGTTTGTATTGTTAGCCACTGCTGAAGCTGTTGAGCTGGAGAATGCACGATAGACGACTAGTCGCAGTAGGTGTTTGTTTGTGTTTATGTATTTCGAACCTGGTTATATGGGATGAGACTGAGTCACACGGCGTATCTTCTTACTCACAGTGTGTATATTTAATGCTCTGTGTTTTGACTGGCGTGATAACACTATCCATCTCTTGCCCAACATGTGTGACTGGTTGCAGAACAGAATACACCGATTGGAAACTAACATATGCAGAGAATACAGACCAAATAGTACAGACGCACACCGAAGTGTATGTGTGTGTGTGTGTGTGTGTGTGTGTGTGTGTGTGTGTGTGTGTTTGTGGAGAGATAGAGACAGAGCGATTGTAAATTCTTGTGCATGTGTGAACTGCATGGGTGTGATTTTCAATACTTGCATGTGTATATGGGTGTGTGTGTATGTGTGTGTGTGTGATTGCGCTCCTGCAGTGAGGCTGTGTGGGCTCAGTGTAATAGTCTAATCACTAGCCAGAGGTGTGGATCTGTGTGTTCGCTCCATAGGAGAGCTGAGAAAACACGGCTGCACACTGACAGGTGCTAATCCTGCTGTGTGTGTGTGTGTGTGTGTGTGTATGTAAATGCATGTAAATTCACAAAGGATTATTGGCGAAGTTTCTAAACAATTAAACTTATATCCTTCCACAGATGTATCTGTAATCAGCATGTGAAATTTTGTGCTTGGTTACAGTGGTATTGTGGGGGGGGTGTCCCAAGAATCAACTGAGGTCCAGTCGGTTCTTGGGGCAGTAAGTGCGGTCAGATTAGTTGCAGTGGAATTGAGTTGGGAACTGTGGTCCAACTAGTTAAAGTGGCATTGGGGGCAGGAAGTTGAGTTTGAATGGTTACAGTGACACTAGGTGGGAACTGTGGTCCAGGTGTTTCTAGTGGAATTAAGGGGTAAGAAGTGGGTCTGATTAGTTACAGTGGTATTGGGGGCAGTACCTGTAGTCTAGTTGGTTATGGTGGCATTGGCTTTGAATGGTTACAGTGACACTGGGGCAGCAACACTGGTCCAATTTGTTGCAGGGGCACTGGGTGCAGGAAGTGGAGTCTGACTGGTTAAAGAGGTGCTGGGGGCAGGAAATTAGATTTGATTGGTTAAAGCATTGGGGACAGGATCTGTAGCCCAATTGGTTAAAGTGGCATTGGGGACAAAAATATTGTCTGTTGTGGTCCAATGTTATTGGTACGGGAACTGTTTAACTATAGTCCCACTGGTCACAATGTTCTTCTGGTTCCAGTGACATTAGGGCAGGAACTGAGTTTCTGAGTCTCATTAGTTACATTGGAATTGGGATCAGGAACTATTGTCCCATGTGGTCCATTGGGTACGGTGGTTTTGGGGGCAGGAACTACATAACTGCAGTCTGATTGGTCACAGTATCAGTGGGGGGGTGGAAAGTGCAGTATGAATGGTTACAGGGGTATTGCAGGTGAGAACTGTAGATTGCTTGCAGGTGCACTGGGGCAAAATTGCAAATTGGTTGTAGGGGCATTGGGGCAGCCCTGGGGGTAGGATCTATGGTCCAAGTGATCTCAGTAGCATTGGGGTCTACAGCAGAGGCTCCATAATTTCAGATGAGATTGGGAGCAGTAAAATTGTACAGTTGTGTAGTGGGCAGGAACAACAAAACTACAGCCTGATTGGTCACAGTGTCATTGGGGACGGGACCTGCGGTCAGACTTGGGGTTTGGAAGTGAAATTCAGTTGGTTACAGTAGCACTAGTTTATGAAATTGGTGTTTTGGAGGGGGATTTGCTCTTGAACCAAATGTTTAATAAGGAGTGTGTGAATTATGAGGGTTGTGAAGAGTTGCATTGTTGACTTAAAGGATGTTGGCAGATATGAGCAACAGTGTCATGTCTATAACTCATGAAAAAATAAAGTCGTGTGAGAAAAGTTGTAGAGAAAAGAGTTTGTAAACAAAATGAGAACTTTTCATGTCAGTGCAGTTGTGTGTTGACGTGACTCTGTAGCGAGCGTAAGGCTCAGCGCCAAGTCCTCAGCAGCAGCACGTCTCTGTGTGGCGTGTGATGCAGTCTCTGTCACACACATGCTCCCTCCCTCCATGGCTTTCTTCTTCCTCCAGCACTCGGTAAGTGATTTTCCTGTGCTGCTGGCTGAGGCTTTTGCAGGGGGAAGAGGATTTAATGTAGCATGGAGGCAGGCAGCTGGGGGAATCATGGGAGCGTGTGTGAGAGAGTGGCAAGACGGGTGCCTAACATTTGAAGTTGGAAAGGAAGCTGAAGAATCCTGAGCAGCTCAGGATGTGAAGGAATTGTCCTTGACCATGATGTTGAAAAATGACTCCTCGTATGTTTCATTTTACCTTGATATTACTTTTGTGCTATTTTTTTAAAATCCTTTACTTATAAGTGCTAGATCTAGAAAATGTAAAGGGACCCATTTTAAATGCCCGATTTGTAGTACCACATAGTGGTTAAACATGTAACGAAACCACAAAATGTTCATTAGTTTAGTAGTTGCAGGATGCAGGTGTATTTGCATCCAGGGCAGAATGTGGGGTTCCTTTGGTTACAGTGGCATCTGGGATGGTTACAGTGGCATCAGGGGCAGGAAGTACGATCCATCTGGTTACAGGGACATTGGAGGGGTGAACTGTGATCCAGTTCAATTGGTTACAGGGGTACTGGGGCAGGAACTGTAGTCCTGTTGGGTACAAGAACATTGGGTGGTGGGAACTGTGGCCCAATTGGTTACAGGGGCTATCAGGAGCAGGAACTGTGGTCCAGTTGGTGACAGTGGTATTGGAGACGGGAACTGTGGTCCAATTGCTTACAGGGACATTGGGAGCAGGAACTGTGCTCCAGTTGGGTACAAAGACATTGGTGATGGGAACTGTGGCCCAATTGGTTGCAGGGGCATCAGGAGCAGGATCTGTGGTCCAGTTGGTGACAGGGACATTGGGAGCAAAATCTGTGGTCCAGTTGGCGACAGTGGTATTGGAGACGGGAACTGTGGCCCAATTGGTTGCAGGGGCATCAGGAGCGGGAACCGTGGTCCAGTTGGCGACAGTGGTATTGGAGACGGGAACTGTGGTCCAATTGGTTAAAGGAACATTGGGAGCAGGAACTGTGCTCCAGTTGGTTACAGGGGCACTGGGGACTGGAACAGTGGTCCATCTAGTTAGAGTGGTATTGGGGGCAGGCAACGTGGTCCAATTGGTTGCTGTGGGTGAAGAATGTTTAGTCATTTAGTACTTTAAGGATGTTGGGCTTACACTACTAAATGGATGAATCTCAGCACCACAGAGGTCTCACCTCACTGGCATTTATTCACTCCACTGAACAGTATCAGTCTTCCTAACGCATATCATGCCAAGTCTGTATGTTTGCCATGGATGTTTTTTTTTTTTGCAACTTACTGCCGTCTTTGTGCTCTGATGCTTTTGTGAAGCTCTCATCCCTGCCCTCGTGTCTTTAAGTGCGTCATAAAGCTCAGCAGGTTCACGGTGCTCTACCCTCAACCACAATGCACAGCCTGAACAAATTCAGCACCACGGACAGATACACGCACTCTCTCCTTCCTTTTGTCCACCAGTCAGTGCAGTCGGCCGGCGGCCATTTTGTGCCATTTTGCGAGGCCGTGTTTGAAAGCCGAGGCTTTTTGAAAGCTCTCATGTACAGATAGAGCACAGCACTCGGCACCTCTCTCAGGCCCACTCAGCCGAGCGCAGCGATTAACCCAGCCGCACCTCTTCCCACGGCACACAGCTCTCTGCTTCTGTTCCCTCTGGCTAGCACTCTCAGTTTTTGTCTCGCTCTGTCTCACTTGTTCTCTTTTCATTTTCTTTGTCTCTCTCTCTTACTTTGTGCTCTTTTGATCTCTCCTTCTGCTGCTTTTTCTATCGCTCCCTGTCATTCCTTATCTTTCAGAATTGTTCTGCTAACACCGCTAACGACTTTGTCCTTCCATCGTCTTTCCTGTCTTTCCTCTTCTCTGCTCTTTTTTTCTCTCTGGCCTGAGTTCCTCTTGTTGTCCTTACCGTCTCATGTTCTCCGACAACGTTGCTCTTCGTTAGTATAATGTGTGGTATTATACATTGTCTGGTTGAAGAGTTACCCTAGTCTAGGTTTTCTGTTCAAACCTTCTGGTAGTCCTTTGTTCCTTTGTCGAAGGTATGTTGTCAGCTATTTAGCTTCCTCTGTTGGCATTATCAAACAAAGTCAGGTCAACATGACCAGTATAGATAAAAAAATGCTGTGGAGGAACGTAAAACTGCAGAGCAACCCCTCAAGGAGTCGATTCTAACAGTGCCGCTCCTAATTATCCCCATTTTTACTCCATCGACAGCAAATCCATGCGTAAATGCAGCTATCAGCCATCCACCTTCATTTCTACTGTAATGTTTTAATTTGGCTAGCCAGTTTATTGACCTATTTACACAAATATGACAACTGTCTGGACGTAAAACGTGTAAGTGCATAATTCAGGGCTGGTTAATGGCTAAGCTACTCTCATGCACTCAATCAGCAATGTATCTCAGCCTTCCAGATGTTCCAGCCACTGGAAATGTTCAGCATGTGATCGTCTGTTTCCACTGTCACTCGGTAATTACCCCATAGGAAAAATGAGTTTCGTTTCCATGTCTGACCAAAACAATGAGTTCTGAGATTAACTACAGCGCGCGAATAATGATTCTCTGACAGACAAACCTCACAGACATACAATATAATCGTCAGTCCTCGTTTCCCAGAAGTCTCTCTGAGGGCCTCCAAAGCCCTGAACTGTAAACAGAGTTAGTTAGTTAGTTACAGTAACATTTATAAAGCGCTTTTCTAGACACTCGAAGCGTTTTACATAATAATGAGAGGGGGGAGGGGGATCTCCTCGACCACCGCTAATGTGTAGCATCCACCTGGATGATGCGACGGGAGCCGTAGTGCGCCAGAACGCCCACCACACACCAGCTATTAGTGGAGAGGAGAAGAGAGTGATGTAGCCAATTCAGAGATGGGGATTAAAATAGAAGCATGTGTAGGAATAGATTGCTAGCTAATCGGCTAATTAGCAGCTTGTATAAATCAACACGCTCAGGGCGTGCTACACAAGCATGACATCTGGCTGTATGAAGCTCAGTTGATAACATCATGCTTTGTTTCATTCCCTGCTGTCTCTCTGTGGTTACACTCGTACATTCCCAGTGCATTATTGGTAATACATATGTCATAGTACCTGTTTTGTTTTTTTCCCCCTTCTATGTCGTTTTTCTTTGCCTTGGACGTAGTGAGTTATGGAGTCTCGTTTCATCCTACAGTTCTTCACTCTTTATGTACATGTTTCTCGTCTCTTGTACGGCTCGCAGCTCTCTTCTTCTGTCCTGAATAAAGCACGTCGATGACTCTTTTTTCATCTTTTCTCTCTGTACCTCTCTCATCTCGTCTCATCTCCTCTACTCTCATCTCCGTTGTCTATTTGCCGCTGACGCAGCACTTCCCGGCCTCTTCCTCTTATTTGTATTATCTCCTTTTCTCCCGCTCGGTGTTTTCACACTTGGCTCAAACACGCAGGATTGAATGGTCGATTCTGGGCTCGTCTGGAGGAAAGGTGTCATCATCGCAGGTTTCCTTTACAAAGAGAAATTCCTGCCAAAAGAATTTTCTTTCTTACTCCGCTGTGTTCAGCGTCTTTTTTTGCGGAAACGGGACACAATTTCTACGTCCCTATATTCCAGAGCCATTCGTCGTCCTGGTCAGGGTCAGGGCGGTTCCGGAGATGGGAAGCCGTCTTTAGTTTCGTTACGGAAAATAATGTAACGTCTTTAATCGAAGGTGAAGTTACGTTTAAAAACCGTGCCGTGTCGTACCTCGGTGTCACGCGTAGATCTCGTCCGTTTTTTACTCAGCGCATTGTACGAACATCATTTCATCCGAGGTTTCTGTAGAGCAGGGGTGTACCGATTCTTCTGTTTTTGTCACGTGCCTCAGGCGCCGAAGGAAAACGCGAGACACTTTTCTTTTCTTTTTTTTTTTTAAACAGCAAAGCAAAACTTGCGTGTAAGAGCGCGATGTCATTACGCCGTAACACGCTCACCGCACGAGGCAGGACGCAAGCATCGAATCAAAAGCGTACAGCGTGTACAACACGGAACACGCCGAACGAGACTTCGCAGAGACACAAACACACCTGAGGGTGTAGATCGGAACGCTAATCAGAAACTAAACTAAAAACAGATGGACAAACTCAGGATGCATTTTTCACAGACCGTGAAAAAGGGGGGTGGGGGGGGGGGGGGGGGGGGGGTGGGGGGGGACAGAACCAGGAAGTGACAACAAATCAAACGTCACAGTAAAAGTCTGAGCAGAGCGTGTTGTTCTGGGAAACGTGCTGTGCACTGAGGGGATTCGTGACGTCCACCATAAAGCATTTTTACTGCAAAATGTCAAACGGTTATTTTACACATTTGTATTTTATCGCTTCGTCTCAGTTTCACCATTTCTACCGAAAATCCCCCCCCCCGCACCCCTGCCCCACCATTGCAAAATGATGTACTGTAGTATTTCTCAAGGATCCCTCTATGTGAAAGCTTGATCTCACTGCTATAAGATAGAGAGATAGACACGTAGGTGCTAATGTTTACAATTCAGCCATACCGTTTGTGGTTTTTGACTCCTCGCCATTGAGATACAGGAGACACCGGAAAAGTGCCCCATTCTATTATTCTCAGCGAAAGCGGTGGTCAGACCAAATGATTCAATAAAGTTCTCTCAACGGAAAGGCAGATTCACTGAAGGGGAAAGGACGTGGCACGTGAACGAGACGTGGATCGCTTCTGGTAAGCGATTAGTTTTACTTTTTGCTCGGGTGAACTTTGAATTCATGCCTCTGCGTTGTAAGCCAATAGAAATCGAGAAGGTTGGGGCTGTGGTGTCCTTAATTGGCGAAAGAAAATGGAAGAGCTCATCGTTACCACACCAGACTTTTGTGTCGTTGCCTCACTACAGTTGCTTGGCACAACCAGCGGGCAGTCGTTAGCATATCTGTTGGGAAATTTTGTTTTTGTTTGTTTGTTTGTTTGTTTTTTCTCTACCTACTTGACTTTTTTTTTATTAGCATTGTTAGAAGCTCTAAGCAGTGAGACCTTTCTGCAAATTTTCAAACGATAGAGACAACAGGGTGTCTTTTGTGTTGGAGAGGAACGAGCTGTTTCCCTGTTTCCTGTCCGCACAGCACGCGCTCCTCTCCTAACCCGCTCGTAATGTCGGCGTGCGACTGTCTCTAATTTCCCTCGTTCTTACCTTCTCTTTTCTGTTTCCCTTTCTCTGCAGCCTTAAGTCGTTCCATGATGCCTTTCGGCTTGATGAGGAGGGAGCTGGCGTGCGAGGGTTACCCCATCGAGCTGCGCTGCCCGGGCAGCGACGTCATCATGATCGAGACGGCCAACTACGGACGCACCGACGACAAGATCTGTGACGCCGACCCTTTCCAGATGGAGAACGTGCAGTGCTACCTGCCCGATGCCTTCAAGATCATGTCACAGAGGTACACAGAAGTGTGTGTATGCGTCTTTGTGTGAGTGTCGGAGAACGCTGGGTCAGGGAAAACCAGGAACCGTCCCACTTTACCGCTTACACAACAATTACGCAACAAATACGTGCAAAGCGAGATGATCGACAATATCATGCATCTGAGATACCTTCAGGGTGCTTTCACACCTACCTTGTTTGGTGAGGGTGTATTAACTTTTCTTTTTTTTTTTCCCCCGGTCTCATTTGTCAGTTATTTTGTCAGTTCCTGCTTCTCCTGAGGCATGTCAGTCTCGTTTAACTGAACCTGGAAGCCCTGTTCTGCTTACATGAGCTCACAGACGCCCCGGATTGTGTTAGTGTTCCTCCGATTGAAAGGAGATCGAGTAATACCATTCCATTACTCTTTTGGTGACCTGGTCATGGATCACTCCGGCATCATCGGTACATTTACATTTCTGAGCGTTTACTAGACTCCCTTATCCAGAGCGACTTACCGTACATGTCCCTTA
The DNA here is from genome assembly GCF_001660625.3 of Ictalurus punctatus. NCBI lineage: Eukaryota > Metazoa > Chordata > Actinopteri > Siluriformes > Ictaluridae > Ictalurus > Ictalurus punctatus. Next base: position 19,433,705 of record NC_030439.2, on the reverse strand, counting down.
GTGCTGGGATGAACTTCCGACCCCAATCCGGCGGCAAATCCGTCCAAAGTCACGTCGGCAAACCGTGCGAAACACGTCAAAGCTGTTCTGAGGCTGCGCGCCAAGACGGCGTGAACGCGACTTGCCGCTTATCACCACGCTAAAGTTTATTCTCGACACGTCTTTGAAACTCCGGAACATATTGTGGAAGCTGTCGCTACCCGAGCCACGCCTCCCGCCCGAATTTGTGCCATTTCCGACGCTACGAGCGCAGAGAATGACGCACGTGTGACAGGACACGGGTTTTTGTGCGGATGCCAAAAATAAAGGCCTCGTCTCCCTCCCTGCAGAACGTGCATTTATTCCACAGCGCACGTGGTCTGATGCATTTATTACGCTGATCCATTTCAGTGGCTTAAATAAGGAATATACAGTATGAGTCTAAAAATAATAATAATAATAATAATAATAATAATAATAATAATAATAATAGCTCTATGAGCTAAGCGTGTGCAGAAACGTTGGGAAATTGTTATTGTTATTGACCCTAAGTTATTAGTATTGACTGTTTTGTGTGTGTGTGTGTGTGTGTGTGTGTGTGTGTGTGTGTGTGTTTATTTTAATTAATGTCTCTTAAACAGCCCTATAAGTGCTAGGAGAATTATTAGAGTAATCTAGCGCTAGTAGAGTAATATTATGTTCACTATTCAGCTATTATGTTCACTATTATGTTCAGCTATTATGTTCACTATTCGATATTTTCCTCAGACGTGTTGGTACTCTAGATTGTTAATTAAAAAAAAAAAAAAAAAGACTCAAGTACACTTTAATTACAGTTGGCCTTAAACAGAAACCAAACTTTTATGAGTTCTGCCAATTTAAGGGCTTTTGTGTCAGTTTGTGAGCTCAAAAAAGGTTTATTTCACGAATACGCCCCTGCAACACGCGGGCTAAGGGACGCGTTTATTTACACAAAGCGGAAAATCCCAGAATGCAGTGCAGCGATACGACGCGGTTGAGGTTGAGACTCGGCTCGGCTAGTTAGCGTAGCGAGCCACGAGGTGACGGGGTATTAGAGGGAAAGTCGACGCTTCGGAAGCTGGTCTGTTTGAGCAGAGTGTACGGACGAGGAGGGGAGAGAGCTGGACTAAAGCGCCGCCGCATCACTCTCTTCTCGGCAGGTGGTGAAAGTTCCTGGCTGTAGGGCGCTACGTGGGTCTACAACACTATTATAGCTCTGTGTAGTGAGCGTGGAAAGTGACTGGTTAGGATTTAGGATAATGCGGTGCAGAACATGATGGGTTTTGTTGTGCAGTGATCCTGGGTTACATATTAAATGTAAAACGGAGCTAAATATGTTACAAAAAAAAAAAAAAAAACACACAGAAAGAAAAAAAATTAAATGAGTAGTGTGGAGTAGCGCGTGTGCAAGAGAAAATAATTACAGGCTTTATCTTTAAGGTAATTAAAAACTGAATGCAGCGTCTAAAAGAAGATGGCAGCGACGTTATACACGCAGAGAGACACGTACGTGTTTGTGTACGAGAGCGAGAGAGAGGGATACAGGGAGAGGTAGAGTAAGACAGGCAGCGATATAGAGAGAGACAGATAGGGAGAGAGAGACAGATACAGAGAAGGACTAGGAGAGAGAAAAAAAACAGAGAGCGATACAGAGAAAGATACAGAGTGAGACAGATATGGAGAAAGACAAAGAGAGAGAAGAAAGACAGACAGAGAGATATACAGAGATATACAGAGAAAGACAGACAGACAGATAGAGAGAGATACAGAGAACGACAGACAGACAGATAGAGAGAGATACAGAGAAAGACAGACAGAGAGATATACAGAGATATACAGAGAAAGACAGACGGACAGATAGAGAGAGATACAGAGAAAGACAGACGGACAGATAGAGAGAGATACAGAGAAAGACAGACAGACAGATAGAGAGAGATACAGAGAAAGACAGACAGAGAGATATACAGAGATATACAGAGAAAGACAGACAGACAGATAGAGAGAGATACAGAGAAAGACAGACAGACAGACAGACAGATAGAGAGAGATACAGAGAACGACAGACAGACAGATAGAGAGAGATACAGAGAACGACAGACAGACAGATAGAGAGAGATACAGATATACAGAGAAAGATAGACAGACAGATAGAGAGAGATACAGATAAAGACAGACAGACAGCTAGAGAGAGATACAGAGAACGACAGACAGACAGACATAGAGAGAGATACTGAGAAAGACAGACAGACAGGTAGAGAGAGATACAGAGAAAGACAGACAGACAGAAAGAGAGAGATACAGAGAACGACAATGAGAAACGGACTGAGACATACAGAGGAAGCGAGACAGAGGAAGACAGACAGATGAACAGAGAGACAGACAGGCAGCGAGATACAGAGAGAGAGAGAGAGAGAGAGAGAGAGAGAGAGAGAGAGAGAGAGAGGATTATGGAGATGAAGAAGAGCAGATAGAAAACATTACAGCCACATGGACGGGAATACAGATGGTTGTTTGTGTGTGTGTGTGTGTGCGCGAGTGTGTGTGTGTGCGTGTGTGTGTGTGTGCGTGTGTGTGAATATATTTAAATGGTGCTTGTGCATGTAATATTGATAAACTGCTGTGAGGCGCCGTACATCACGCCGCGTTGCTGTGTGCTGCTCAGCTTCCGTACGCACACGCCTGTCTGTTTTCTTCCTAATGTCGCAGTCACGTGATCACGTCTAGTGGGAAATTATTCCATCTCTCCGCTCCTGCCCAGAGGGACGATCCTCTCCATTCTGTCCTCATGTACACATTATTAACTACATAACTAACTCTCTCCCCCCCCCCCCCCCCCCCCCCCCTCTCTCTCTCTCTCTCTCTCTCTGTCTCTCTCACACTCCCTTGCTCTGTCTCACTTTATCAATTCACTTCCAGTTCGGCAGCTTTTACTGGCGTGAATGCTAGAAATCACACTGCCACTAAAGCACATAGACGCTTAAACACACATATATCACTACACAACACACACACACAGTGAACACATACATAGTAGGATGGATAAGCACTAGGAGATAGTGTGTAGGACAGTTTATCTCTCTTTCTGGATCGGTTTCCATTCACACGCTGGCAAAAGCAAATCTGTGTTTCCATTAATGATCACGTGAACGTTATCTTCACGGAAAGTACCAAAAGATGCCAAAGTGAGATGGAGAGATTTAACGCTCGATGTTCATTCGTTTATCTTCAGGAAGCATTTTGTCCTGATTTGTCAACGTTTATTCCGTTGATTAAATCGATATAAACATTTTGACGTAGCTGGATATAACGCTGAAACTCTACTACTTACAGCTCTACCATCCATCCATCCATCCATCCATCCATCCATCCATCTTCTATACCGTTTATCCTTCAGGGTCGCGGGGAACCTGGAGTCTATCCCAGGGAGCGTGGGGCACAAGACGGGTACACCCTGGACGGGGCGCCAATCCATCACATTCACACACACATTCATACACTACGGACACTTTAGACACGCCGATCAGTCTACCGTGCATGTCTTTGGACTGGAGGAGGAAACCGGAGTACCCGGAGGAAACCCCCGCAGCTCTACATCATCATTTCTTTCAAAATAAAACAAACCAAAACATTCCGTCGCTCTTTCCAGCATTCCGTCTTTAATAATATTTAGCTGTCTCTTTCTGATTAACTCTCTCTCACTGTCGCTCTTGATTGCTGTCTGTCTTTCACGTGTTGTCTCTCTTACTATCACTCAGTACGTTTACACGGACAACAATAATCCGATATGAACCCGATTAAGACGATTAAGAAACTAGCACGTGAACAGAGATTATCGAGGGCCTTAATCCGACTACAGTCGTACTCGAAGTAAACACAGACCGGATTAAGACGTAGTGATTGAGACACTTAATGCACTTCGATAAATGCGACTAAAATAGGAATACTCGCATTATCGACGTGCGTTACAGACACGTACACGCCGTAATCACACTATTAACGCCGTGAGAGTTTTCACCGCATTGTGCGACAGGACACGTACACACACGGCAGCGCTCGACCGTCTGACGGCAAACGAGAGAGCACGGCTGCGTCCCAAACCGCGTACTTACCCGCTATATAGCGGGAAGTGAAATACACGTATCTCAGCCACTATATAGACGGTAAGTACGCGGTTTGGGACGCTGCCCACGGCTTCAAGCGGTCGTCTGTTAGCACGTACAGCACGACTAATAATTAACCGCACTCGAAGCGTTCGTAAAATTAAACAGGAAACACCCAAAACTGTATACGGTCCCATAACGACGACCGACTGTACGTCGATACGTGAAATTCCGGAGGGAACGTCGGACGGCGTGGAGCGGTGACGTAATGACGTGTGACGTTAATCCATCTACGTTCTAGAACACGTAACACAGGAACATGAAAGGAGTATTCTAAAAGCGACTCGTGTAAACACCTTAATCAGAATATTATACGTCTCATTCAGAATAAGGTCAATAATTAGATTACCGCTGTCCGTGTAAACGTACTGACTGTCTCACTGTTAATCTTCCCGTCTCTCCCATTGTTTCCGTCTTTTTGCCTCTCTTTTTCTTTCTGCCTCTCTGTCTCTTTCTCATGCTGTCACTCTTTCTCTGAATTTTTATGCCTGATTCTCTCTCTCTCTCTCGCTCTCTCTCTCTCTCTCTCTTTGTCTCACTCTGTTGTTCTATTTGCTCTTATTGTCTTTCAGTCTTTTTTTTTTTTTTTTATCCCTTCCAGTCCTTCTGACTGTGTCTGTCTTTGTCTGGGTCTCTCTGTCTCTCTCTTGGCTGGCTGCCTCTTGATTTCTGTGACTCTTTGTCTCTCTTGCGATCTCTGTCGCTATTACTATCTCTCCATCTCTCCGTCTCTCTCTGTGCCTCTGTTGCAGTTATGATTTATGTGAATATAGTGAATATGTCTCTATATTTTTTTTTTTCTGCTTGGAAGTTGTAAAGTATAATAGTGATGCTATCTTCTGATATCTTTACCTCTCCGCTTTGGTTTAAGGTGTGATAATGATGATGAGGAGGAGGAGGAAGAGGGTGATGATGATAAAGGAGGATAAGGAAGGGGGGAAGTAGGAGGACGATGATGATGAGGAGGAGGATAGTATGGTCAGAGAACAGGCTGATAATGGAAACCTCACTTTTCTTCTTGTGTGAATATGAGCCGCAGTGGCTTTCCTGAAAGTGCCACATCTTGTCAAGTCGGCTGATTGAAAATGACATTTTTTATAGATGATATCTTTGTGCGAGTTACGCCGCAGCTTGCCCCTTCCCCAAAGATAACAACTTCAGATGTGCAGCTGTTTAGACCTAATGACGCGTTGGAACACACGCTTACACATTTTGATTGAATCAATAATTCATTTTAAATGATTTTTTTCAGACGTGCAAGCATCCATCATTATCCCTCCATCCTTCTGGATTCCACTGAACGTCAACAGTACCATGTCTGTGTCAGTGCCGAGCTGAGAACAGTCCCGCGCCTGAACATCAGGTTCTTCGGATACTTATGTTCCTGATGGTGGTCCTCTCTGATCAGAAGGCACTCTGCTTCAGGGTTCTGTAAGGAACTTTTAAGGTTTTCCCAGAGAGACAAGCAATTTTCCCATGATTATTTTTTTTGTCTGTCACGTTACCAAGAAACTCCTCTGAAGACTGTTGGAAAACTTCCTGACTGTTACAAAGTGCTGACACTGGAGACTCTCTACATAAATGTTCAATAAACATCTCCTTACTTAGTGGTTAGTATGTTTACCTCGTACCTCTGGGGCCGAGGGTTCGATTCCCACCTCCGCCCTGTGTGTGTGGGGTTTGCGTGTTCTCTTCAGGGGTTTCCTCCGGGTACTCCGGTTTCTCCCCCAGTTCAAAGACATGAGTTTTAGGCTGATTAGCATTTCCCAATTGTCCATAGACAATTGAATGGGTGTGTGTGTGCGATTGTGCACCGCGATGGGTTGGCACCCCTTCCAGGGTGTCCACCGCCTCGTGCCCCGAGTCTCCTGGGATAGGAGGCTCCCTGTGACCCTGTGTAGGATAATCGGTACAGAAGATGGATAGATGGATGAATGGATGGACTGATCCATGATATGAACAGCACATTTTGTCTGTTCTCGCCCTGATTCCTGGTGCTGAGCATGGGATCTTTTAACTTTAACGGTAGAATGTGCTTTAGTGCCTGAGACAGTGCGTGAAAAAAGAATGGCTGTTGGTTTTTTTTTTTCAAGAAGCACACATTGTTATGGTTAATGAAGTTGAGTGGCCCATATGGTGGGAAGGACAGCATGTACTCAGTCAATTTGAGTGCAAGGGTGGCAATTTAATTTTCTCCTGCAAGACAATGTTTTTCATATGGAAGAGATAATGAAGGATCGCCTTGTGTTAGTCATAGCTAAATCAAAGGAGTTATTATATATTTTATATGTAATTATTTATTTGAATATATATTACCGTAAATGGTGTCTTGAAGCAGGTTGTCAGTGTGTTGTCCCAGGATGGGCTTGGAACGGTACTGTGTGTTTCACTGAAGATCATACTACTAAGGAAGTCATGACCAATTGTGAAACTTATTAATGCTTCCCTTTAACAACTTGTTCTCTTTCGCCCAACGAATATAAATTCTTTCTAAAAGTTTTGCTCATATGCTTAAGAACTATTTTCAGCTACCAGACACCGAAAGGACATAAGAAGCAGCCTTACAATATTCCTGAGAAATCAATAATGGACAGCGTGTTCCTGTATGTGATATATTGCATTCCTGTAAGGTCCTCGGTATGACTGTTGGTTTGATTTCCCTTGACCAAGAGAAGACATTTAATCACATTAACCACAAAGTATCTTTGTAATGTAATCAAAACTTGCGCTGGTATCAGATCTGTTTCTATTTAAAGTTGTAAGCCATAGTTGTATGTTAGTATCTTGTGTATGATCAAGGCAGGACGTGGGTTGAGCTAGGCGATTTCGGTTTCAAGAGATACCAGGCATGGAAGTCCTTTCGAGTCAGCTGTACAGTTCTCTTTAGCTTGACGAGCTTGACGGTTTTCCTCCTCCTAACTCACCTGATGCAACTCATCAGGTAATTGACACACGTGAACTAGGCAAGGTAGAGGAGTGAAGTCACCAAAATGTCCAGGGAAGTGGTACTCCATGACCAGGATTGAGAAATGCAGTTCTAGAGAGGGGCAGCAAAAGCTCAAAGCTCCAAGGATCCGGTGTTAATCTGAGCTCGGGTTACTGTCTGTGTGGAGTTTTACTTGTTTTCAGCGTGTCCATGGATTGGCGCCCCCTAGGTGTGAATGCTTACCGCATGGTGCTCTGCAATGGACTGGAGTCTCATCCTGGGTGTATTCCCGCCTTCTAACCAGTGTTCCCGGGATAGACTCCGGGACCAGGCCAGGATAAAGTGCTTGCTGAAGTTGAATGATGTTTTCACTGATCATGGATCAGAATTTTAAGGATTTATATGAGGCCCTTTGGCAGTCCCTCCAGGATTTCGCGATTTTACATTCGTAGAAGTTAACGCGACATGTAGCAAATTCCGCGACATTGGGAGGAGCTTGCAATCGTTCAGAATTACCGCAGATTGTCCGCAGACGCGTCACGTGACGTCATCTCAACGCGTGTTCAGCTAAAGCCCTCTTCTAATCACGTGCGTCGGACACGAGTACGGCTAAAAGGTCTCATTTACCAACAAACATCACTGCGAAAGAGCACGCAAAACAATTTTATGCAGTTGCGATTTCACCGATTCAAGTAGTTTTCTGCAAAAAAAAAATAAAGGCACGGAAAACTCCACATCGCAAATTTTGAGAAAGCCGCAGCAAACTCGAGCATTTTTCGCCGCAACAGCCACAAAAACACTGAGTGGAATCTTGTACGGAATGCTTAGGGAGCATGGCTTAGTGGTTTGCCTAGCACCACCTTGGGTTGGCACCCCGTCCAGGATGGACCCAGATTTGTTCCCCGACTTCCCTGGGATAGGTTCCAAGCTCCCCCGTGATCCTGTGTAGGATAAGTGGTATAGAAAATAGATGGATGAGGCCCTTAAGAAGACATCTTCTGCCTTGCTCAAGGGCCCAACAGTGGCAGCTTGGCAGTACTGGTGCTTGAACCCTCGACCTTCCAATCAGTAACCCAGAGCCTTAACCGACAAGCCACCACTGCCCCACTGTATCATACGACAACTACCAACTGGGGAGGATGAAAGCAAACATGTGCTTCCTCCAGAACACATGGAGTTAACCAATCACATATTTTCAAACCCAAAGCAGAGTAACACACTTGGAGGAGAGTGTTATCTCGCACGAGATACAATTTTGCTTTCTTGGACTACCAATGAACACGAATGGCTGTAGCATTGTCAGGATTCGAGCTCACACTCTCCAGACCTTTAAGAGATTGCTTTTCTGTTGCACCACTCGGTAGCAAGTGTTGGCTTTCTTTTTGGATGTATATTTTTTTTAATTAGGAGAGTGTAATCGAGAGGCATTTTGGTTAACTTGGTTACCGCTACCCTGGGGCATAGAGTCTCTGTATTACAACTGGTGCAGGAAGTACAGAGAATGTTGATGTTTGTTTGTTTTTTTATTTCAATCTGATCAACAGTTCCTTCAATCAGCTATCCTATACCTGTACAGGAAGTGAATGTCAGAGCCTGGGGCATCACAGGTCTCTCGGTTGCCTGGATCCTGCCAGCACACTTTTAAGTAAGCCAAGTGGAATGGGACACAATAAATACCCATTTCTCAGGAAATTTCAGCAGGGTACACTCAGTGCCGGAAGCATGTAAGCTGTTTTCAATCTCACGGATGTCGGACACGTCTGCTGGGACGTGGCTGTCGGGGGTAGCCATTGTTTTGTAATCAAAAGTCGTGAGAGAGAGCTAGGATTTCCTGAAGGACCTGTCTGGTACTCTTCAGTGTACACAGGGAGGTTACGGTGATTTTTTTAAAATTATTATTATTTTTTTTTTTTAACACCGAGGCCCTGAATTGCTCGGATACCAAATAACTAATTTGGTATATTTGTGCACGCAAGCGGATAGAAATGCAGTCTTGTTGCGGGTGATTTCCAAAGAATAACCGTGTGATTTAGGCCGTGCTTAATGTAGAGGAGAGACACGATGTGTAAAGGAGGTTTTTGCAGCTACCAGGTATGAACATGCATGAAACCGATACTATATAATACTACAATATTAAGTCATTTTTTAAACGTTACGACCATTTTGAGGCCCTGAGACCTAGTCTTGACAAACCCTGTCATTTTAAAATGGTGCCATTTTGTTTTCAACTTGCAACGACAGACTTCCGCAAATGTAATACCTGCTGTTCAGCGGTATTAATTGATACACTCAATCACTGCTCCTGAAATGTCTTTCAGGCTGCAGTCGATCACAGTGAGAGTGTTAAATTAATCTACTTGCATCGACTCCATCCTGCGTTTCACACTTTTAGGTGGAACCGCGACAAATTGCATATTCATTAAGGTAAACACGTGTTATTTCGCTTGTGTGAAAGACGTAGCCCTCTGTAGTCCCCGTTAATAAATCAGCTTGCAAGGTTTACTGCAGGGTTTGTTTTTTTTTTTTCCTTCTTCTTCTTCTTCTTCTTTTTGCACATACACACCTTCAGTAGAGCAGAGTGTACCTGTTATTGTCGTCGTGGAGGAGTGGAATGAGGACGTGAAGTGTTTTTTTGTCCTTTACCGCACAAAAAAAAAAAAAACCTGGGCCGTTCAGAAAGCAAGCCCACTATGCAATCTGTGTGAAGGTGTGGTGTGCCGTGCGAATCTTTTGGCTGGAGTTCCATAAGCCAGGTGGTCCGAGTCTTTTGGCAGAGACGCCTTTCCCAAAGGCTGTTGGCAGACCCCTGAACAAGTGTCCGATTGATAAACAGACAGCTGACTTCTAGTGGAGGAATGCGCATGGGACAATAGGCAGAAACACATCAAACGCACCTTGATCCTGTCCTTTCTGTTCTGAGAGCGAGCCCCTATCTTTCACACCTTTGCACAATGCACATGAGCGGACTAAATAGGTTTCTCCTTTGAGCTTTTCATCTTTTGGCGAAAATACTCAGCAAGGCTGCCACTATCCTTCAGCATCTCTGCTCCAATGTACTCTGGGCTTTTGTTGTTGTTGTTGTTGTCGTTTTTGTTTCTTATCATGCCTTTCGGGTTGTCCATCAGTCCATCCATCTGTCCGTGCGTCAAGAGATGAACTGATAAGATTCAAACAGGGTCAAGGTCACAGCAAGGTCAAATGTTTGAAGTATATTTTCAAGGGTATTTGAGAAGAACTAGACTTGCTAGCGGTGGAGGAATCCTCGTTGATGACTTATTTTGGGCCTGTCTCCGACCTAATTAAAATCACAAGTCCTTTCTCTTACGTTGTTCACTAGTCCCTTGACTTTCTGTTTATTTCCAAAATCTTGGGGGATTCCGGGGGATTTGGCGGATGTTTGGGACGTCCAGGTCTGAGGCCTAGCTCGCACTAACACAAGTAATTCTGAATATGGATAATTTGGGCCGAAATCACATTTCTAGTCCATTTCCCAAACGTTTTCCTTCCACATTGATTTGTTTTGACAACGTGAATCATGCGATTGAATTTTTCAGTGAATGTAATTTAGTTTCATGTCTGTAAATATGTTATCTTGGTTATTAACTCCATAAAGTGAAGTAGTAATTTAAACACATCACTCTCTCACTTTCTCTCATTCTCTCTGTCATTCTCTCACTGTCTGCCTCTTTCTATTTCTATCATTCTCACTCATTCTCTCTCTAGCATTCTCTCTCTCTCTCTGCATCTCTCTCATTCTCTCTCTCTGTCATTCTCTCTCCGCGTCTCTCGCGGTTTCTCTCTCTATCATTCTCTCTCTGCGTCTCTCTCATTCTCTCGCTGTCATTCTCTCACTCTCTCTGTCTCTTTCTATCATTCTCTCTATCATTCTCTCTCTCTGCGTCTCTCATTCTCTCTCTCTCTGTCATTCTCTCACTCTGTCTGTCTCTTTCTATTATTCTCTCTCATTCTCTCTCTATCATTCTCGCTCTCTCTGTGTCTCTCTCATTCTCTCTCTCTCATTCTCTCTGTCATTCTCTCTCTCTTTCTATCATTCTCTCTCTCATTCTCTCTCTCTTTCATACTCTCTCTCATTCTCTCTCTATCATACTCTCTCATACACTCTCACATTCTCTCTCTATCATTCTCTCTCATTCTCTCTCTCTATCATTCTCTCTCTGCGTCTCTCTCATTCTCTCGCTGTCATTCTCTCACTCTGTCTCTTTCTATCATTCTCTCTCTATCATACTCGCTCTAATTCTCTCTCTCTCTCTCATTCTCTCTCTATCATTCTCTTTCTCTGTTTCTCTCATTCTCCCTCTGTCATTCTCTCACTCTGTCTGTCTCTTTCTATCATTCTCTCTCTCTCTCTCTCTCTCTCTCTCTCTCTCTCTCTGTCAGTCTGCCTGTCAAGTCAAAGTCAAGGTCAAAACGTTGCTAATTGGCATGACAAATATTAACATTTGTATTGCCAAAGCTTTTGTACAGACAAATTAGAAATGAACTACAGAAATAAATAAGTAGAAACAAATGTACACACATTTAACAATACAGTCAAACAGAAACACCAGTTACAGTTACAGTTAGAATTAAAAACAAGAAGAAAAAAAGAATGAAAAACACCCACACATATACATACATTTATGTAAAAGTGCTGGGCATATGCAGTGACTTGCCCAGTTTTTTATTTTTTTTATTTTTTATTTTTTTTTATAAACGCAGCAAAAACAGAAACGTCTCTTTTTCAGGACACTGTATTTTAAAGATCATTTTGTAAAATCCAAATCAGATCTTTATCGGAAAGGGTTTACACGATGTTTTTCACGCTTGTTCGGTGAACCATAAACAATTATTGCACATGCACCTGTGGAACAGTCCTTAAGACCCGAACGGTGTACAGGCGGAAGGTGATTACGGTCACAGGTACAATAAGTTCGGACACTAAAGAGACCTTTCTACTGACTCTGAAAAACACCAGAAGGAAGATGTCTAGGGTTCCTGCTCTCCTGCGTGAACATGCCGTAGACCTGCTGCATGAGGCATGAGGACTGCAGATGTGCCCAGAGCGATAAACTGTGATGTCTGTAACGGAAGACGTCTGGGACGGTGCTACAGGGAGACCGGGAGGACAGCTGATCGTCTTTGTAGTGGAAAATTACACGTAACCGTGTATTCCTCCAGACGTGATGGAGAACTCGCCTCGGTGGAAGAGTGGAGGAACATCTCACAGCAAGGACTGACCGAACATGGTGCAGTCCATGAGGATGAGATGCTCTGTAGTACTTAAAGCAGCTGGAGAACACCAGATACTGACTCTTACTTTTAATATTGACCCCCCCTTTTGTCCAGGGACTCATTATTCCATTTCTGCTCCTCAAACGTCTGTGAAACGTCTTCATTTTACGTGTTGAAGGTTTTTATATTAATACAAATATTTACACATGTTAAGAAATTTGCTGGAAATAAAAGCGTTTGAATGTGAGACGTTTCTTTATTGATATATATTTGAGGTAAAATTGACTCTGGTCCATTTAGTTATTAGAACATGATTCACACCCCAAGGTGGTAATACAGGAGTTACACCTCGGGTGTGTGTTATTTTCTAATAATTCAACCTACCGGAGTCAATTATTCCGCTTATACCACAGTTCACACACCTCGAGACATCGCTCAGATGTTTGTTTTTTTTTTTTCCAAGACATTCGTCAGGGTTTTGTCCTTAAAATGCTCTCGAGTGTGTGTAACTAATTTATTACACATCTCATCTTAAGCCTCTGTCACTAATTCCAAACCGTCATTTTAGCGCTAGTAACGGAGCAGTTATTGGTGAGAGAGAGCGAGAGAGAGTCAGAGAGATAAATAAATGTATTTATTTGTTCTATATAAAAATAGAACAAATAAATAAATTAATATTGATACTTGTTCACCGGCTTATCACACATTCTCTCTCTCTCTCTCTCTCTCTCTCTCTCTCTCTCTCTCTCTCTCTCTCTCTGTCTAATAACCGCATATCAGTAGCTCAAGCCTCCGCTTCGCCTCGTGGCCGCATTCATTACCACCTCGGCTGCACGTTATTTGTCTAATAATTCAGCGGCCCGTCGTCAATTATTCCTCACTTATTTCTGGAAAATGGAAATTTTCTGTCGTTTTGTTTGTTGTTAGCGGTGTGCGCCGCGGTGAAAGGAAGGCTAACTCTTCCGTTATTTCAGTTAACTCGGCGTAGTGATATGGAATTGTAATGCGGGCAAAACCTGACCGGGACTACTTTAGCCGTGCATCTACTGAAAAATAATTGCACGCCTCAGAACTCCTGTCAGCCAATCAGAATCGAGAATTCAACACTGCTGTGGTATAATAGTGCAGGTGTGTTTGTGTGTGTGCATGTTTCTCTCTCTCTCTCTCTCTCTCTCTCTCTCTCTCTCTCTCTCCCTCTCTCTCTCTCTCTCTCATTCTCTCTCTATCATTCTCTCTCTCTGTCTCTCTCTCTCATGATCCTTCTCTGTCTGTCTCTCTCTCATTCTTACTCTGTCTGTCTCTCTGTATCATTCTCTCTCTCTCTCATTCTTACTCTCTGTCTGTCTCTCTCTCTCATTCTCTCTGTCTGTCTCTCTCTCTCATGATCCTTCTTTGTCTGTCTCTCTCTCATTCTTACTCTGTCTGTCTCTCTGTATCATTCTCTCTCTCTCTCATTCTTACTCTCTGTCTGTCTCTCTCTCTCATTCTCTCTGTCTGTCTCTCTCTCTTTGTGTCTCTCTCATTCTCTTTATCACTCTATGTCTCTGTCTTTATCTATCTTTCTCTCTCTCTCTCATTCCCTCTGTCTGTTTCTCTCTCTTTGTGTCTCTCTCATTCTCTCTATCATTCTATCTCTCTGTCTGTCTCTGTCTCTTTGTATCTCTCATACTCTCTCATATTCTCTCTCTTTGTCATCCGGTCTCTCTGTCATTCTTCCTCTCTCTCTCTCTCTCTCTCTCTCTCTCTCTCTCTCTCTCTCTCCCCCTCATTCTCCTTCTCTCTGTGTGTCTTTCTCTCGCTCTTTCTTCAATGTTTTTCTAATTTTTTTTTTAGTTCATCAAGCTTTATTAGCATGAGCATATACATGTACAGAATTGACAAAGCAGTACAGGAATGAGGACTGCTGTTAATAATAATAATAACTCTTGCTCTTCTCTGTCTCTCTCTCTCTGTCTCTCTCTCTGTATCTCTCTCTCACTCTCACTCTCTCTCTCTCTCTCTCTCCCTCGTTCAGGTGTAATAACCGTACGCAATGTGTGGTGGTCGCTGGGTCAGACGTGTTTCCCGATCCTTGTCCAGGAACTTACAAGTACCTGGAAATTCAGTATGAGTGTGTGCCATACAGTGAGTACACTCAATATGCACGCACACACACACACACACACACACACACACACACACACACACACGTACACACACGTACACACACAGCATCATTCCCACCCCTCACCGACAACCCACACCCCCCCCCGTCCCCCTCCCATATCCTACCCAGACCTCACCTAACCCCTGAGGAAGTACCATTCACTTACACTCACTCACCCACCCACACACACACACACACACACACACTCTTACACACTTGCACACGCTCACAAGTGCACTCGCTCACTCTGACGCACTCGCACTCAAACACACACTCAGACAGACGGACGGACACTTTCTTCTCTTCTGCTCTTTCTCTCTCTCTGCCTCACACTCGCACACACTTACACACATACATACACACACACACACTCACACACACACACTCACACACTCTCACATGCACTCACACCACTAAACCCTTTTTCTCCATCAACAGTGCGATGCTCCAGAAACTGAGGGGAGATTTTCACATTGGCGAGATGCTCCAACACACACACACACACACACACACACATGTGCTGACATTCCATTTGTATGTATTGGAATGTATGCTTGTCCATATATGGAAGTTTGATATATTCAAGAAAGAAGTCATCAACATTCTATTTTACAGATTTTGTTAGCCGGCTAGCTAGCATGAGCTAACCTGACAGGATTTCTGAGACATATTTTTACATCATATTCATAAATGTTCATAATCTACTCTGTTAACACACGCTAGCTAACTAACATTACTAAACCTGGCAGGGTTTCTCAGAGGACTTTAAATACATACTGATTAAGGGTCAGCAATCTGTGATCACTGCTAACGCTAGCTGGGTAACTCAAACTAACCTGACAGGGTTTCTGAGAGGATTTCATTTTTAAATCAACACTGTTAACAGTTAGCCAGCTAAGTAACCTGGGCACCACAAAATTTCTCAAAGAACCTTTAATACATTCTGATTAAGGGTCAATAAATTTCACTGCTAACACTAGCCAACTAAATAATGAGCTAACCTGAAAGGATTTCTGAAAGGACTTTTAATACATTTGAATAATATACTAATAATAATTCTAGGGGATTTGAGTTAAATATGAAGAAATACTAATAGTCATCACTGCTAATGCTCGCTGCTTACTAAAATATGCTAACTTGACAGGATTTCTGAGGGGATTTAAGTTATATATGTAGAAATGCTAATAGTCATCACTACTAATGCTCCCTGCTTGCTAAAATATGCTAAACTGACAGGATTTCTGAGGGGATTTAAGTTATATATGTTGAAATGCTAATAGTCATCACTACTAATGCTCGCTGCTTGCTAAAATATGCTAAACTGACAGGATTTCTGAGGGGATTTAAGTTATATATGTAGAAATGCTAACAGTCATCACTACTAATGCTCGCTGCTTGCTAAAATATGCTAAACTGACAGGATTTCTGAGGGGATTTAAGTTATATATGTTGAAATGCAAACAGTCATCACTACTAATGCTCGCTGCTTGATAAAATATGCTAACCTGACAGGACTTCTGAGGGGATTTAAGTTATATATGTTGAAATGCTAATAGTCATCACTACTAATGCTCGCTGCTTGCTAAAATATGCTAACCTGACAGGATTTCTGAGGGGATTTAAGTTATATATGTAGAAATGCTAACAGTCATCACTACTAATGCTCGCTGCTTGCTAAAATATGCTAAACTGACAGGATTTCTGAGGGGATTTAAGTTATATATGTTGAAATGCAAACAGTCATCACTACTAATGCTCGCTGCTTGATAAAATATGCTAACCTGACAGGACTTCTGAGGGGATTTAAGTTATATATGTTGAAATGCTAATAGTCATCACTGCTAACGCTCGCTGCTTGCTAAAATATGCTAACCTGACAGGATTTCTGAGGGGATTTAAGTTATATATGTAGAAATGCTAACAGTCATCACTACTAATGCTCGCTGCTTGCTAAAATATGATAACCTGACAGGATTTCTGAGGGGATTGTTATTAAAATGATTATTAACATCTATGGATATAAATGAACGATCTTACAGATTCTGTATAGTGGGATTAATGTTATTAGTAGATAGCAGTGAAGATTACCATTTATAAATATGATTTAAATTCTCTCAGAAATCCTGTCAGGTTAGCTTATGTTATCTAGCTAGCTACCATTAGAAGTAAAGATTAGATTTTATTATTATGCGTTAACAATCCTGTCAGACTTGTTGTATAAATATGATTGAATGAAACCTCTTAGAAATTATGTCAGGTTAGCTTCTGTTAGCTGCCTAGTAATGAAGATGTTTGGGTTTTTTTCTCCATGTGTGATTAGGTATCTATCAGTTTAACGAGCTATTAAACATATTATTATTACTAACTAACAGTAAAGATTTTTAAATCCCCTCAGAAATCCTGTCAGGTTAGCTTATGTTACCGAGCAGCGAGCGTTAGCAGTGATGACTATTAGCATTTCTACATATATAACTCAAATCCCCTCAGAAATCCTGTCAGGTTAGCTTATGTTAGCGAGCAGCGAGCGTTAGCAGTGATGAATATTAGCATTTCTACATATATAACTCAAATCCCCTCAGAAATCCTGTCAGGTTAGCTTATGTTAGCGAGCAGCGAGCGTTATCAGTGATGACTGTTAGCATTTCTACACCCCACAGGCCATTAAAAAAAATTCTCAGTGGCCTAAAATGACGTTTTTGAACGTACAAGAGGACAAAAAAGAATATTACATTCACAGAAACATCCGTATGCACACATATAAACACACACGCACATGCTTGCATGTATTGTGGGGCGTGGCTAATGTGAAAATCTCCTGTCAGGCAGTCTCCCTTCCCCCTCATGTGTTCAGTGTTCCCAGCGTGCAGGTGGGGATGTGGGCGGGGCTTGGGAGGTCAGTATTGACAAAGGATTATGGGATATTAACCATGTTCTACAAATACCTGGGTCAGTTTCTCTGCTTTTTTCCTCAGGAGACGAAGAAGAGATGAGCGTGAAGACTAGTAAAAAAAAAAAAAAACAACCCAAAACTTTCTCTCTTTTTTACTCATTCTTTTTTTTTTTAATTCCCTTCTCTTTTCATCAGTATCTCTCGCTCTTTCACTTCGTGTCTTTGAGCTCACCTTGCTTTCTTCTTCTTCTTCCTGTAAATCCTGCGAATTCCGCTCTCTGTCGTTTGCGTTGCCCTCCCCTCCTTTTTCATTCCCTTGTCCCGCGATCCATTTAATGAGTTTCCCTTCGTCTGTCCGTCTCTCCTTCGCTCTCCTCCTTCGCTTCCTCCTCCTCCTCCTGCTCTCCATCCCGTCTTTGTCACGCTTTCATCCTGTGTCCTGCTGTCTCCTGTAGCTCTTTCGTTCCCTTCCTTCTGTCTCTTGCAGGTATTTGGGACGCGTCCAGAACGGTTTCTCTTTCAGGAAAAAAAAGTTTTTATGTTTCTCTCTCTCTCTCTCTCTCTCACACACACACACACACACACACACACACACACAAATTTAATCGAAAAAACTGTCTTTTACAGAACTTTTTATGACAACCCTCTGCCTGGCGGTCTTAAGCTGTGCGCGCGCACTCACACACTCACACACACACTCACACACACACACACACACACACACACACACTGCACAGCTAATACAGTCAGAGAGGTTCACAATCACATCCTCTCCCACTTTCTTTCCGCTTTTAGCCGCTCATATTTCCACTCAGCTTTTCTTTCTCTGCCACACACTTGGAAGAAGTGTTCGCGTCGGAGAGCGTAAACTTAACGTAAACGTAAACGGCGCACGCACCATACTTTTGGAAAGCACCGTATCGGATGAGTCGGTTTGCCTCGCCGCTTAATTTCGCTCATCACGAGCCTGTGTATTTTATTCCCGCCCGCTCAGCCGTATCCGGGAAGC
>NC_030439.2:19402842-19410342 GCF_001660625.3 Ictalurus punctatus | reverse complement strand
AGAGAAAGAAAGGTTCCTGCCGGCGTCTTAAAGGGTTCTTTGGGTTCTTCTCTCTGCAGGAACACCGAACGTTCCGTATGTGGTTTTCCAAAAATAGAACCTCTTTAATAAGAGTGAGTTTGTATTCAGGATATCAGTCACAGTCATTCCTCAGTTCCCATACCTGTTGAAACGTTTATACTGTTTCCTGTTAGCTACCTGAGACACGCAGCAGATACAGAAGACATAACGTTTCCAAAGACGTCGTGGATACGTCCGTTAAACAACTTCAAACAAAAATCATATTTACGACGAGTCAATATTTTAAACTAAGGAGTAAAACGCGGTTATAGGAAAGTAATCAGTGGCGTGATTATTCAAGCCCGAACACAAAGTCGATCACTTCTCTTATATCACGTTAGTTTACCGACGCTCACAATTTTCTTTCGTTCATACGTAGTTGCGGAAAGTTCTAGAAACAAGTTCCTCTCCTCACTGACTGTACGTCACAGCCGCTATGAGCTGCTCTTTTTCTCTCTGTGGAAGTTAATACGACAAAAAAAAAAACAAAACAGAAACCACCTATGCTTACGTCCCATTTCGCCTATTTATAGCATGAATAAGCGCGTAGTATTTTTAGCAAAAGACTGGGACATACACGTCATAGCACGTCATGTAACGGAAGAGAAGGTTGTCGCCTAGTTACGCGTCGCCGTAAACGAACTCCTCGTTGAATTTCAGCTTGCCTTCATTCGTAATTCCTTATCAAGTTTATATTATACAATTGATTTATTTTTCTACGTTTTATTTACTTACACTCCTCGGAAAAAAAAACAAAAAAAAAACATCACAAAGCTCCTCCTCCTCCGCCTGAAAATATTCGCTGAGTAAGTGTCCAGTAGACCATGCTGGGTACCTTTGGGATACTCATTTCAACATACTACGATTCGGGACGCGCCGATTCTAATCTCGGACGCTATGTAGGACGGATAGTGGTACCGCATGAAGTACCACGGAAATGGTTTTGGACCTCAGTTCCACACGGACGTTCTCGCTGTGGTTGCTGGGACGACGGTTGCTGCGATGGCCTCGGGACTGCGATTACCACATGCAGTTTTACACTCGGGTCTCCTTTAATGAACAGTGGACTAGTTCAACAAACAGACTTCATATAAACACCATAACGCACTTTCTTTTACTCTCACACTATCCGGCGTGACCCAGATGAGGACGGGTTCCCTTCCGAGTCCGGTTCCTCTCAAGGTTTCTTCCTCGTATCATCTCAGGGAGTTTTTCCCTCACCACCGTCACCACCGTCTCGCTCAATAGGGATAAACTCACACGCTTAAAATCTCCACCCTGTGTTTATATGTTCCTGTAAAGCCGCTTTGAGACGACGACCGTTGTTAAAAGCGCTACACGAATCAAATCGAATTGAATCGAATCGAATCGAATAGCAGGCGAACTGAGACGCAGCGTTGGAAACGTTACAGCTTTAACTCTGACACTGGAGACTCCTTCCATAAACGTTAAATAAACGTCTCCTTACCCTGAACACGATCGAGCACTTTCTCTTTTTTTAAAAAATCTGTTATCGTTGAGCGTTCGCGCTACACGTCCCTGAGAACGAGCTGTTGCTATAGAAACGAGCGCATCAATACGAACCTTCCGACCAATCGGAATCCGTGATTCGACGGTGCAGTGTTTGAAACGGGGAAATCTTCTGAAGTGATATGGTAGTAACGTGGAGCGAGCGGTGTCGTCAGCGACGGTGCGGTCTGCAGGAGGAGGGAAATCCTAAACCGCCAGCTCCGCCAACTCCACCGAGAGCACACTGGAGCCGCGTGGCGAGCCCATTAGTCACCGTAAAGCCATTAGTTTATTAGTTTAGAAAATGCAGGAGACACTTTAGAGTCTGGTGGGAAATGTCCTTGTTTGTCTCCAGCTTCAGGTTACCGTGACGCCGATACTACGACAGCCCAGTGGGTGAAGAGTACACACTTTACTCGCCGTGTCTCAGCTCCTTTACTTGATCCGTTCTGGGGTTTTTTTTTCCCCTGTTCTCTCGAGATTAATGCGCGATAGACGCGGCATAGAAGATTTTATGCCGCAGGAGTGATGCCTCAGTGAGCAGAAGGTTATGAGTTTCAATCCCAGAGAGACACTGTCGGGCTTTTAAGTGTCACCTTTAACCCTTTGTGCTGTGACTGTATTATATTTCACTTAAGCTGCTTTAGATAGATGTATTTTTTAACTGTTGAGTCAGTTTAGTTTATGAAACATACTAAAATGAAACCAAAACCTTTAACTAGCTAACTAACTAGCTAGACGCTAGCTAGGGTCGGCGGTTCGATTCCCGGCCCACGTGACTCCACATGCCGAAGTGTCCTTGGGCGAGACACTGAACCCCGAGTCGCTCCCGATGGCAAGTTAGCGCCTTGCGTGGCAGCTCTGCTACCATTGGTGTGTGAGTGTGTGTGTGAACGGGTGAATGAGACACACTGTAAAGCGCTTTGTACAACCTCTAAGGTTGAAAAAGTGCTATATAAGTGCTATATAAGTTATTAACTGTTCAGTCATGGACACTTGAGTGCAAACTGTCCTAAAGCAGTCCTAAAGCCATCCAGGGAATGTTTCTAAGAATTGCTGCCTATAAAAATAAGAATCAAATATGTTCACAAGCCAGGAACCACTTTTTCCCCCTTCAGCCTAATCATTTTGATGAGCCTTGTTTGAATATTAGGCTCATTATAATACTAATTATATAATATAATTTTTTATATATATGTGGTGTGCACTTATGTAGCGCTTTTTTAACCTCAGCGGTTCTGCAAAGCAATTTACACTGTGTCTCATTCACCCATACACACACACACACTCACACACTCACACACTAATGGTAGCAGAGCCGCCATGTAAGGCGCTAACTTGCCATCGGGAGCAACTTGGGGTACAGTGTCTTGCCCAAGGACACTTCGGCATGTGGAGTCATGCGGAGTCATGTAGAGGCATGTGGAGGCATGTGGAGTCACGTGGAGGCATGTGGAGGCATGTGGAGTCACGTGGAGGCACGTGGAGTCATGTGGAGGCATGCGGAGTCATGTGGAGGCATGTGGAGGCATGTGGAGTCATGTGGAGTCATGCGGAGTCATGTGGAGGCATGTGGAGGCATGTGGAGTCATGTGGAGTCATGTGGAGACACGTGGGGTCACAGGGAGTCATGTGGCGTCACGTGGGCCGGGACTCGAACTGCCAACCATTATATAATATTATGCTGATTACATACGTCCGCAGCGTTATTCTCGACTCCGTTTATAGGAACGATTTGTTTTCGAGTTATTCAGGTTCGGATTGAACCCGTTTCATTTTGAGTGACAAATCGGTTAACGCGCACGATATTTGATAATAAACGTATAATAACTCTGATGAAGTTATGACCTTTATTCCTCGTGGTCCGGACGTCCGCTCGACCGCCGGCCGTTCTGCGTAAACAGGCTATGCGGATGTCTAAATTGCGAGAGAAAAAAAAAGTCAAATTCATTTTAAACTCCGATTTAAACTGGCGGTCGTGGGAAATCACGTCAGAATGGCGAGAAATAAAGCCGCGGTTGCCTTTATTATTTTTGGGGGATTATTTTTCTCCGTGAAGGAAACGGCCGTCCATAGATTTCCCCTTCTGTTAATGAAATAACAAATAAAAACGGAAGAAACAAAGAATTCCAATCACAGCCAGTTATGTTTCTCAGACTTTTCTTTTTTTTCCGTGTTTTATTATTTAATATTACTTAGAGCACATTTTCACTTACCGTTTTTTTCTTTCTTTCTTTTTTTTAAATATTTATTTTTAGAGTTTTACTGACTTTCTAATTATTATATTATATTATACTATATTCGTTTGTTTTTCTTTTTTACTTACTCATCTTTTTTTAATTTAATTTGAGTTCTTATGCTATTTCCTACGACATTTTTACTGTTTTTATTTGCGCCTCCTTGTTCTATTTCTATTGTTAATTAATTTGTAAGCTGTTTAAACTTTTTTTAAAAATTATATTACATTATATTACTTAGTAACTATTTCGTAATATTAATATGGTAATTAGATCATTTTCCCTCTCATTTGTTCTCATCTGCTCTTTCATACAGTAGATTATTATTATTATTATTATTATTATTATTATTATTATTATTATTAGTTGTTTACTTTTTCCTTATTATTTGTTTTTCTTCAATTTCTTTATTTTAGTGCTTTCGTTGCGCCTCCTTGTTTTATTTAAACCTTTTTTTTCTTCTTTTCTTTACTTTTTTTTTTTTTTTTACTTCCTTTGTGTTGCGCACAGTGTTCACTATAAAAGTTGCATCACAAATAAATTTGACTCGACTGTCGGGGAGGGATTCGCGACTGCGGCCTGAGAGCGCCGCCAGTTATTTTGAGCGCGTCTCATCCTCACCTCGTACACACACACACACACACACAAACGCAGAGCGAGGACGGGGCGCGCATGAGGACGAGGTGCGGCTCACGTCGCTCCGCATCGCGCTTTCGGAAGTCGTTAATATGCAATAATGCCGCATTATTAGCGGATCGCATGAACGTGCGCGTGACGAGAGAACGACGCGCTGCCGAGTTTCCTCTCGATGCAGCAGAGAGGTGAAGGAGAGAGGATGGAAAATAAAGTGATGCTCTCTGCTGTGACACAGAATATCTCACACACACACACACACTCACACACACACACACACACACACACACACAGGCCTGTCTGCCTCTCCTCCTCAGGTGTGAGGTGCTGCATTGTGTGTGTGTGTGTGTGTGTGTGTGTGTGTGTGTGTGTGTGTGTGTGAGTGAGGCGTGTTGCTGTGTGTGTTCATTAGCAAGTCTCGTTATCCTCTGAGTAATTGACGGTTTTGGATAGACCGCTGGGTCGAGAGGGCACAAGGACACGGAAATAAAGCTCCGCACACACACACACACACACACACACACACACACACACACACACACACAGAGACACTTAACAGCTTTCTCCAGGTCTGTGTGTATGTGTGTGTGTGGGTGTGTGTGTGTGTGCCCGAGTGTGACTTGTTTGTGTGTCTTTTTCAGAGCAGATGGAAGAGGAAACAGCGATGGTTGGAGAAGATAACAGTTCCTCTGTTTTTTCTTCTTCTTTTTCCTCTCCTCCTCTCTCTCCTCCTCTCTCTCCTGACTTTGTTCGTCTCCGTCACAGCTCCTGCCAGAGCCTCGTTAGGCGCAATATGTTCATCATTTGCACTCTCGCTCGATTGTGGCTTTTTTTCTCTCTTCCTGCTTTACACTTTCCTATACACGTGATGCCTCTCCCTCTCTTTCTGCCCTCTCCAATCCCTCTTTTCCACCACTCCTCCTCCACTCCTCCTCTTCCTCCTTCTCCTCCTTCTCTTCCTCCTCCTCCTCCTCCTCTTCCTCCTCCACTCCTCCTCTTCCTCCTCTTCCTCCTTCTCTTCCTACTCCTCCTTCTCTTCCTCCTCCTCCTCTTCCTCCTCCTCCTTCTCTTCCTCTTCCTCCTCCTCTTCCTCCTCCTCCTCCTCTTCCTCCTCCACTCCTCCACTTCCTCCTCCTCCTCCTTCTCTTCCTCCTCCTCCTTCTCTTCCTCCTCCTCCTCCTATTCCTCCTCCTCCTTCTCTTCCTCCTCCTCCTTCTCTTCCTCCTCCTCCTCCTATTCCTCCTCCTCCTTCTCTTCCTCCTCCTTCTCTTCCTCCTCCTCCTCCACTCCTCCTCTTCCTCCTCCTCTTCCTCCTCCACTCCTCCTCCTCCTCCTCCTATTCCTCCTCCTCCTCTTCCTCCTCCTCCTTCTCTTCCTCCTCCTCCTCCACTCCTCCTCTTCCTCCTCCTCTTCCTCCTCCACTCCTCCTCCTCCTCCTATTCCTCCTCCTCCTCTTCCTCCTCCTCCTCCTTCTCTTCCTCCTCCTCCTCCACTCCTCCTCTTCCTCCTCCTCTTCCTCCTCCACTCCTCCTCCTCCTCCTCCTATTCCTCCTCCTCCTCTTCCTCCTCCTCCTCCTTCTCTTCCTACTCCTCCTCCTCCACTCATCCTCTTCCTCCTCCTCTTCCTCCTCCACTCCTCCTCCTCCTATTCCTCCTCCTCCTCTTCCTCCTCCTCCTCCTCCTTCTCTTCCTTCTCCTCCTCCTCCTCCACTCCTCCTCCTCTTCCTCCTCCTTCTCTTCCTCCTCCTCCTCCTCTTCCACTTCCTCCTCCTCCTCTTCCTCCTCCTCCTCCTCCTCCTTCTCCTCCTCCTCCACTCCTCCTCTTCCTCCTCCTCTTCCTCCTCCTCCTCCTTCTCTTCCTCTTCCTCCTCCTCTTCCACTTCCTCCTCCTCCTCCTCTTCCACTTCCTCCTCCTCCTCCTCTTCCTCCTCCTCCTCCTCGTCCACCTCCTCCTCCTCCTTCTCTTCCTCTTCCTCTTCCTCCTCCTCCTCCTTTCTGCTTCAGAGCCACAAAAATCCTCACCGTTTGTGTGTGAAGGTTAAAGGGGCTCTGTATTCGGTGATTCCCTTTAAGAGACTCAAATTTAAACACAAATTGACTAGAAATAATTTTTTTTTTTTTAAAACAACATTTAAATAATAAAGTATTATTGATCTGTAAGAATTATATTTCTGTTCATTATTATTATTATTGATAGAGCATTTATTTTTTTTTACAAAAATTAAAAAAAACTTTAAAAGATGAAATATTCATAAAATAACTATCAATCTATTTTAAAAATCTGCACAAAAATACTTACACATATAATAAACACATAAATAAATAAATAAATAAATAAATAAATAAATAAACTGCTGTATGCAACATTTCAACATATAAAACCTGAAAACATAACATTATATGAATAACGAGCTCATGATTATAATTCAGCATTCTATCGCTCTCTCTCTCCCTCCCTCTCCCTCCCTCTCTCTCTCATTTTCTTTTTCCTCTGTCGCTCTCTCAGTCCATCTTTCTCTCTGTGTGTGCATTTCTCTCTTTTTCTTTCTCCCTCTTTTTTCTTTTTCATTTCTTTTTCCTCTCTTTCTCTGTGTACGTGTGTGTCTTTCACCCTCTCTCTCTGTATTTCTGTGTGTTGTGTGTGTTTGTCTCTGTTTCTCTCTCTCTCTCTCTCTCTCTCTCTCTCTCTCTCTCTCTCTCTCATTGCCTGAAGGTGAAACATTGTGTGTGTGTGTGTGTTTTAAACCAGGTCACGTTAAAAAATAGCACAGAGTCCTCAGAGCTTCATCAGGATCTCATATACATAACCACGTAGAGAGAGAGACCGACAGACAGAGAGAGAGAGTACTGTGTGCAGTAATCACACACACACACACACACACACATACACACACACACACACACTCCTACTGCCAGCTGTTTTCCTCTGCTGCCCCACCTCGCTTCATTGTGTGTGTGTGTGTGTTATTTTTAGAGAGCTGCACTAAAGAAATGATGGAATGAATATAGCACAAACATAATGTAAAGTGTGATTATTGTTTATGTTGACGGCCTCTGAATG
>NC_030439.2:19377842-19397842 GCF_001660625.3 Ictalurus punctatus | reverse complement strand
AAAACTTTTTTTGAACTCCCGCACCCTTTCACACTGTAACACTACCTTACGATAGATTTCCACTTTCTCGCCCTTATCGAAGTGAAGAATTTGTGCAGAACTGCAGGGTGCCATTTGGGACAAGTCCTCTTTCTCTCTCTCTCTCTCTCTCTCTCTCTCTCGCTCTCTCTCTCTCCTGCTTTCGTTTTTCTCTTCTCTTCTAACCAGTACTCTGCAATCCTTCTAGATCGTTCTCCTTGCTTCAGATGACGGCAAACACCACCCACACACACACACACAGACACCCACACACACACACACAAACACACACACACACACAACTAACCTACACGCAGTAATCAGTGTACAGTACAGACACACATGCACACACAAACTTCATGGAAGACCTCCAGACACTCTTGCACACACAGACACACACACACACACACACACACACACACACACTCATATCACTTTGTGCTCAGTGACAGGAGTCTCTGCTGTGTTCCATCAGGTCATTTCTCCTTGCAGCGTTGAGTCATACTTCATATCGCTTTCCTGACACGTCCTCCCCTCCCCCACCTTCCACCCGTCCCATTGACTATGATTTATTCATTCCTCTATTGTTTGCAGTTAATTTCCAAATCCAGATCCGAGCGACTCCTCTCTCCACCATACGTACTACGAGATAATCTCTCACCCCCCCACCCCACCCCACCCCACCACCCCCTCCTCCCTCAGTCCGCTTCCCCTGTCCCCGTCTCTTTCACGTCCTCCCTCGTTCCTCTTTGCTTTCCTTCCTTTAGGATGCTCTTTATTGTGTGTGTGTGTGTGTGTGTGTGTGTTGTTGTTGTTGTCGTTGTTGTGTGAGAGTTTGTCTGATCAGTCGTGTGACGCGCTGACACTCGGATCGGCTCTGCCCTCCACCCGCGGCGCTCTCTTCTCCCATTTTTAGGTGCCTCGGTGTCTGCTTTCTCTCTCATGTTTAAAAGCCTACCATCCACCATCTCCCTCCTCCTGATTGGTCGATACCTCTCTCTCTCTCTCTCTCTCTCTCTGTTTCTTTCTCTCTCTTCAATCTCTTGTGTTCTCATTATATGCAGGTTTTCAGAGTCTCCCTCAGACTAGAACATCCTCATCTTCCTCATCTCTCTCTCTCTCTCTCTCTCTCTCTCTCGCCTCACGCTCTTCCTCTCCATCACTGCCATCGCTCTGCCTTTTAATCCACACTCGTTCTGTCCAGCTTTGCTTCATGCCTCATGTGCGGGTCCAGAGGAGAGGCGAACCTTGTGATTGCAACCGTGGGCTCAGGTCCAGGCTGCCTCAGTAGGCAGTGATTTTGGGAAGCGTTTAAACTCCCGAGGTGAAACGCTGTCCTTTTTTGGACCGTTTCCTCCAACCGTTAAAGCTGCAGTAGGTAACTTTTGTCGATTTGGATCTGTAGATCGAAATGTGGAGGAAGAAGAAGAAGAAGAAGAAAGTCAAAGAGTTTGTCTAGTCAGCGAGGTAATGTGAGCCAACCCGAGAGGGATATTTGCGTTTGAGTTCTCTAAGAGCCCGAAGCCACGCCCATCGATTCCACACAGAGACCACGCCCAGTCTTCAAAACCAGATTGTGATGACGGTTGCGTTTCGTAGTGAAACTGTGGGCAAGTAGAGTCTAAGGATGCGGCATCAATCGACGATCCCGTACGAATCCAAACCTG
Organism: Ictalurus punctatus; assembly: GCF_001660625.3. Taxonomy (NCBI): domain Eukaryota; kingdom Metazoa; phylum Chordata; class Actinopteri; order Siluriformes; family Ictaluridae; genus Ictalurus; species Ictalurus punctatus. The sequence goes on along the minus strand of NC_030439.2, from coordinate 19,396,157 downwards.
ACCTCTCGGACTTTTTCACTTTCTCACGTTCGTCCGGGCGAGATCGCGCGGTCAGTTACGGAGCTCGCGGGGAAAAGAAAGCGTTTACGGCCGCTGCGTGACACGTTCACTTATTCGCTTTCGGTAACTGCTTTATCCTGGGCAAGGTCATGGTGGCTCAAGGTCATGAGGGTTGAAGGTCATGGGGGTTCAAATGACTAATGTGTTTACATTTAGAGAAGCAGATCATCGTTACATACTGCAGCTTTAAAGGTGTCGCTCATTTAAACAGTTCTGCCGGCTAATCGGAGCTTTCTGTCCCGATATGACAGTGTGTCATATTAGACCTAAACTGGGTACAAACTGGGTCGGGGTGGGATTAAAACCATCCCAGTTAATATACCCTCTAACCAGATGCCACATTTGCCCCCCCTTCCCCCTCCCCACCCCTCCCCACCCCTCCTCTAGATCTCAGTCCTGGCCCGTTTCCAATCGCGCTAACCACCCATGTGTTTGCATAATCTCCATCCTGCCTCTCTAGCTCCGCTAATGCGCATACGTCCCATTTAGACATCTGTATGCACCGGCGTAGAAACACTACTTCCTGTCTGTCTCGCTTTAATCAGGCATGTGGTGGAGGATAAGCACTGTTACTTTAAAATAAACAACCCACAAACACACACATGCACGTATACAGAACGGCTGATCGTTTGCATAACATCATCCTCTGTTTAACTTTATCGCCTCCCCTGGCCACGCCCACTTTCTCTTCACGTCGCTCAGCCCCGTCCTGGCTGATTCGTCGCACCACACGACCGCCGTGCGAGATCCGTTTCCTGAAGGCCTCTAGTTCCTGAACAAGTTCCTGTGGGGAACTTTTTTCTTCTATTTTTTTTTTCACACACACACACACACACACACACTACATCCCTGTACTTCATCCCTTCTTCCTGTTCTCCCTTCTGTCCTGCCTTGTCGCTTGAATTATTCCTCCGTCTTCCGATCTGATAACACACGTTGCCTTAAAGATCGATCGATCGATAGATTATAGACTCTGGGAATGTGCTTCTGTACTCAGGACCTGTCACTGTTAGACAGCTAGTAACACACACACACACACACACACACACACACACACACGCACACACACACACACAAATGCATAAGCAGCTTTATACTTCGCTTTCATGTCCATCTTTTATGTAGGGCGCACCTGAGAAGGATTGATACGTACAACACACACACACACACACACACACACACACACACTGAGAGAGGAAGAGTTTTGCATTTGTGTGCATATTGTTAAAGCAAAAAGGCTCAAGGGTACACAGGTGTTTATGAATTTTAATGAGAGAGACTCAGAAACAGATAGACCGCTCTGTACATGAAGTACCAGAGAGAGAGAGAGTGAGAGAGAGAGAGAGAGAGAGAGAGCGAGAGAGAGCGAGAGAGAGAGAGAGTGAGAGAGAGCGAGAGCGAGAGAGAGAGAGTTTTAGTGTAAGATGAACTTCTCAAATCTGGAACGTTTCTGTGTTTTTTGTTCTTTTTTTTTTCCCCTCCCAGAACAGTTCGAGCATCTTAAACATTTGCAGGCTGTCTATGAAACGACAGGGGCGGGGTCGAAAACAGGAAGTAGCAATAGGTGTAAAAGTCAACGGCGAGGCAAGGACGGTGCAGTTTTCAGTGTCGGATGATACCGCATCGCGCTCGGCCATGTTGGGGAAACTACTTCAAAACATAGTTACACATCACACGACGGAAAATACGTTTGAAAGCCATGCGGTGGTGGACAGGTTTAATTATTATTATTATTATTATTATTATTATTATTATTATTATTATTATTATTATTATAATCTCGCCCCACATACTGTGTGCTGAAGAGTTTCACCCTTGCTTTGGGAGGAAACATAAGGAACTAGGCTAAAACACACAAACTAAGGTACGACGCTGAATCCCAGCCGAAGGAACGGCATAGTCCAGCAAAGCATCAAAACAGCAGCGGGTTTTTAACAAACATTATACCTGTCGCACATTAAAGATGCTAATCGAGTCTCCTGCTGAGTCGCTAACTGCTAGTAATCGGTCTGTACAGGATTTCCCCTAAAGGATTGTTTTTTTTATTATTATTGTTACAGCAAAAAAAGCTCGAATCGGCGAAATCGCGACCGCACGAAATTGTTCCGCACGCTTTTTCGCGGCGATGTATGTTGGTAATCCAGAAGTTTTAGACGAACTCGTGTTCGCACGTGAATCGGATAGGGCTTTGTCGTGACGACGTTGCACGACGCGTCTCCTCCCGAACCTCCGGGAAACCTGCGGTAAATTCGAAAAAACGTTTCGTATTTTTCCCGAATTCCGCGGCGTTTGCGTGATTTCGCGTCCCGAGATGCCCGAGAGACGGAACTGTTTTAATTTTAATCCGTTTATCAATTACTATTTCCACATCCTTGTGCAGTATTCATTCCTTAAAAAAAAAAAAAAAAAAAAAGAGTCTCAGTTAAAAATAGTTCCTATCAGTGACCAGAACGGATCCGAGTGCGGTTCAGCGAGTACACTCGGGCGGTGTCGTTCGACCAGGAAGTACATTAAAGAACTGGAGCGAGTTATAATTAAACCTACACAGTACATCAAGATAATAATAAAATAAAATAAAAAATAGATCCGGAAAAGTCAGTTGTGCGTTATTTTTTTTCTCTTTCTCTGTGTAATATAGCACAGTCTGCTCGTCCTGGTGTCCAGGCTTCGGATGCGATCTCTCATTCAGAGATACGTCGCTGTCTGTGCTGCACGCTGCACGGCAAGTGTAGACGATACTGCAGCTGAGATCAGAACAGAAATGATTTTTATTAGTTAATCAGCCAGCGACTGCGTATGAAAGCTCTGGGGGGAAAAAGGAAATTCCTAACCCGAGACGTTACTGGAAGCTGTTCGCTCTTTACAAGCTACTACATGGTTTAAAAAAGTTACGGTCCTGCCGGAAAATTTATATCGCTTTATGTGTGTGTGTGTGTGTGTGTGTGTGTGTGTGTGTAGCGACGCCGGGTCTCGGGTCACGTCTCCTCAGACACCTTCACGTCGTACAGGGTGTGATGTATATACGAAGCATCTTTATTCAGATATTTATTTATTTTTTAATTCCAGCTTGATATTGTCTCGTTCGGTTTATTCTAGTAAATAAATACAAATAAAATAAGGTGTAGAAATACTGTAAGTTTAATAATCTCACACTTATTTTTATAATCTCAACGAGAGACTACATTACTATATATATATGAATATATATATATATATATATATATATATATATATATATATATATATATATATATATATATATATTTGCCTGTGTTCTCCTTAGTCATTTAGAACTCTCGCCTGATTGGTTAACGCCTCAGACTCATTTGCATAAAGATGTAGTGGACACGTACCATGACTTCCTGGATTGAACGTCCTGCTTCCTGGTGCTGACAATAATAACAGTTACAGTATCAGACGTCACACATACATACACACGCGTGTGCACACACACACACACACACACACACACACACACACTGCTTCAATGTTTTTTACTCAAAACTAATCCTAAAGCAGCAGGACAACAGGCTTTTCTGTACTCAGCGCGTGTCTGTGTGGGTCTGTAATGTGTGTGTGTGTGTGTTTTGGCACACATTTAAGTGTGTATCTGTGTATCTGTGTGTGTGTGTGTGTGTGTACGTGTCCGTATCTATGTAGAATTCTCATAGCTAATCTTGCTGCCATTGTCTTTAACCTCTTGCCGTCCGCAAACAGGCAGGACGTAATGTCGGAGCGCCGCTAGGCCACGTTAACGCAATGCTAATTCTCATTTCACAGGAATAACCTTTGACCTTTCTCCGTTTCCATTCCTCTTCTTTCCTTTGCCTCCACACACACACACACACACACACACACACACACACACACACACCCTCTTCAACACTCTTCTCTTTCCAGATTTCTGACTATCTCTTTCTTTCTTGCTTGCTCTCAAAAAACGCTAACACATTAACTCTCTCACACACACACACACACACACACACACACACACACACACACACACACACATACATACACACACCGTCACATTTTCCTCTGTGCCTCATTTTCCTCCTCAAGCCCACATTCACTCTTACACTCACACACACACTTACACACACACACACACACACACACACACACACACACACGTGTACGCACCATTAGCCATTCTGCATGGTGAAGGTGCGATGTGGCGTACAGCACTCTGCCCCCTGCTGGCTGCTCAATCCACCTGCCAGGAACAGGTGCCACATTCAATTAGAGCAGCAGGCTCTCGGTGGGAGGGGCTGGACCAGGTTTACTCTGGGCTGCAGAGTAGTACACACACACACACACACACACACACACACACAGCTCTCTACAACAGCTACAGTGAGTGTTTATCACCAGATGAGATAACCCCACCCATTTTTCAATTGCTGATTAATGACTGTGGAGATCCCGGTGCTGCAGGTACGACAGTGCAGTCTAATGCCAAGTCTAATGTCAAGTCTAATGCCAAGTCAGTCACTTTTTCAAGCTGTTTTTTTTTTTCATTCAGACTCTTACAACCTCTATTTGTTGTTTTTTTTGTGTGTCTAGATCATTATAAGCTCATTAGCTTTTCTACACCATTAAAATCTTGTTTGTTAGAAAGTTAAAATGTTATTAGGTTTTTTTGCTCTAGAGCATTACAATTGTGAAAGTTTTCCACAGCAGTAAAACTTCTTAAAAATTCATTGTGTTTTTAATTAAACTTTTTTTTTTTTTTTTTTTGTTTTTTTTGCTTTAAGGGCTTCTAAACTTTTTTAATTTTTAAATTTTGTTTTAGAAATATATATATATATATATATATATATATATATATATATATATATATATATATTATATATGTGTGTGTGTGTGTGTGTGTGTGTGTGTGTGTGTGTGTGTATACGGTTGAGGTCATGAGTTTACATAATCCTTCCACATTCAGAATATTGATCAGTGTTTTTTTTTTTTTTTTTAATTTAATCCTGCCCTTAACCTACTTAAGATATTTACAGATTTCCCCGAAGACAAAATAATAACAACTTACACCTGTTCAAAAGTTTACACCCCCTCCCCCCGACTCTCGATCTATCGTGTCGTCTTCTCGAGCGTCGGTGAGCGTGTGCACCTTTCGTGATAGTCGTGTACGAGTCCCTCGGTCGTCCTCGCTGTGGAAAGACGGATCTGGACATCGTATAGTCTGTTGGAAAGGAGTCGAATATGCAGAAGATGCCGGAAAAGTAAAGAACGTGCAGGACCTGGAGGATTTTTCTGAAGAACAGCGGGCGGTTTAACCGCTCAGGACGAACAACGGACTCGTGAAGAACTCTCACGGGACATGCACACACCGTGTCGTGGATCATCCGGGTCACGACACACGGGATTAATAATGGAGCGTGTGTAAACTTCTGAACCGGTTCGTTGGTGTAAATTCAGTTATTATTGTGTCTCCTGGACTGTATGTAAACACCTGTAGTGTGAAATAGATTATTCAGGGCGGGACTAAATAAATAAAACTAATTGCTATTTTTAGGATTCTGGAAGGTGTATGTATATAAAGTTATGACCTCGACTGTATGTGTGTGTGTATATATATATATATATTTCTACACTGTTATAACTTTATTTTATTACACTTTAGAACATTGCGACCTCATTTTATTAAGTAAACTTATTGAATTTTTCTGGAGCTTTCTTATTACTTATATCGCTTGAAACTTATATATAAGTTTCTTATAATATATATATTATACTTATATATATATATATATATATATATATTGTTAGGGTTTCTAAAACTTTCAGATATTGTTAGTATTCTAGTATGTTAGTTGTTGTATAGGACAGTTTTCTATGTAGTCAGACCCTTGTTCCGGTACGTTCCACAGCTCCGCACGCTCATTCGGTCGTTAAGACAGTAGTCGTTTTTATCAAGCTCTACAGCCTTCATTATTTTTTCTAGAAAACCTCACTATTTTATTTATTTTTATTTTTTTTTTACAGATCATTAGAGACCGCGTTTTCTATATCGGTAGAGCCTTGTTTTTTTTTTTTTACTTGTCCGTTTTTTTAACATTTTTTTCGGTCTGTTTTTCATTGGAAAGGCTTTCAGCATTTCTTGAGCTCGTTATCGCCATTACTTTTTAACAGACCATTAAATCCTCCTTAGTTTTCCAGAGCGTTCGAGCCTCTCCGCTTTTCCGATATAACCTCGTTCGTTTTCCTAGATCAGTAGACGGGGATGATTTTTTTTCTTGAGGTCTATCCAATACAGCAGTAAGACTTCACTCGTATTCCGCAGCACTGAGAGTCGTTTAGGTTCTCTATACGGTCAGACCCCGATTGCTTTTTTTTTCTAGAGGCGTAGATCCTGAGGCGTTTTTCTCTACAGACGCATACCCCGATTAGTTTTTATTCTAGATCATTAGGCGCGTGTTAGCTTCTCCTGAGCTCTGTAACATTTGTTGTCGTTCTTTTCTAGATCGCTAAAACCTCATCAGATTTCCCAGAATCCAGAATCCTCACCAGGCTCGGTATTTTCTCCTCCTTCTAGATCATCGAAAAATTCGAATATCGTTGGAAATATATTAAATATTAGCGTTTTGTTTTGTTTTTTCCTTCTTCTTTCTGGTATAAGCGTTCGATAACGCTGGACGATTTGCTTCGGGGTGTCGAGTTAGCCACAGAGGGTGGTGTTGTCTGGTTTTGTCTGCATAGGAACTAGGTAAAGAGAGAGAGAGAGAGAGAGAGAGAGAGAGAGAGAGAGAGATTTAGAGTACACCTACTTGAGGTTGGCTAGAACAGAGCACAGGTCAAGCTTAATAATTCCATAAATCCCCAGAGGTCAGCTCAAGACCTCTCAGACATTTTTAGTGCCTGTGTGTGGTTGTGTGTGTGTGTGTGTGTGTGTGTGTGTGTGTGGGAAAGAGCGAGAGATAAATCTCAGCAGAGTGTGTGCACTGTTGGGTGCAAGCTCTCAACAGTAACCCAGACATGAGCTCTGTGTCACGGTGGTATAGTGAAAGATTTAGCATGTGGTCAGTGTAATAGGGTACAGACTGACCTGTGTGTGTGTGTGTGTGTGTGTGTGGGTGTGTGCGTGTGTGTGCTGGATCTGTCCCAATTCCTTTTCAACACAGTATGTTCATTCTTTATGGGTCACCTACATAGAGCAGGTCAGCGTTCTGTTCTGTTCTGTTCTGTTCTGCGCGCCGCCATTTCCTGTTTCTCCGAGAAAGGTACGGACGACGAGGGGGGAAATCTAATAATATCTGCTCTGACCCGTTCTTATTCACGATTCGATAGATCGATCACGAGCGTTCGTTTCCGCATTACAGTTCAGAAACTCCTGCGCTAAATCTGGTGTGGGGGGGGGGGGATAAATAAATAAATCGAATTTTCTCATTCGGCACAAGTTTTAAATGCTACGCCGAGCCACGTGGCGTTTCAGCCCTTGTGGTTATGGGTATTATGCAAATATTTCTCTCGCGTAATGAGCGAGCGCGGCGTCGGCTCGCCGCTTTTAGAGCCGCGCGGCGAGATCCGGTTTGAATAATAACGCTATTATCCGTTTAGGCAAAAAAAATAAATAAATAAATAAAAAATGTTTAAAAACGAGGCGGGTTACGAAGAAAGAGGGAGGGAGGGAATGAGGGAGGGAGGAAAGAGATATAAAATAAACATGAAACCCGATACGGAAATTCGATAAAGGCACAATAACAAGTGAAAGAAAGCAATTAGAAAGTATTTTTAAGTCTTGATTAAAATAACAAGAGTTAAGAACTAGTTAGAGGGGGGGAAAAAAATAGAGAGAGCGCGCGTGCGAGAGAGAGAGAGAGAGAGAGAGTGTTCAGCTGTTTTTAAGCTCTGGTAATGGAGTAAGTGTGTGTGATGAAATGTCTGTGGGCAGTGAGTTCCTGATCTTTGGAGCCAGTTGTGTCCCTCGGCGAGTTCAGAATCTAATTTGGTGTAGACTCTGTGAAGTGTGTAAGGCTGCAGCGAGACATTTAAAAGCCAGTAGCGGTGTTGCGGAGACAGCAGAACAAGCAGGATGCAGCCAAAACCTTGTAATTCACTCCCTCTTCCTCGACGCCGTGGAAACGCCGGCGGCGGCGGCGGCGGCGGGGAGTCCAGATTGGCGGCCTCTCGTGGTCTTATTACAGGAGATCCAGAGAGAAGAGCGTTACAGTGGTTTCGCAGCGAGGAGGCGGTGCGCGAGGTCCTGTAGTGTTGAAGAGCAGAAGGTTTGCAGTTTAAATCCCAAACCCTCAACACCGGGGCGCGTTAACTCCATCGTTCAGAACTTCCCGACCGTCTGTTTCATTTCTTTTCCTTTAAATATCGTTCATTTGATTGTTCGGAGCAATATATTTCTCTCTTGTTATCTTTTGCATTGTCTTGTAAACCGTTAGGTTTTATTACGACTAAAAGTATTTCTTTATTACACTTACGATCATGCTTTTATTTTATTTAATTATTCCGTTATAATGACTTTTAATTTGTCGTTATTACCGGCGTGTTCTGTTCATTTGTTAAATGCGTTCTCTATTAGACTACTTATTGATAGATTCCATTAATGTTAATACTTATTACTGTACGCCCCTTGTTGTATTTTTATTACTTACAATTTGTTTACTATTATTGCGTTATTTACTGTTTGTTTGTTTGTTTGTTTGTTTACTTACTTATTTCATTGTTTATCCAGGCAAAAATAACGACGCTAAAACGATGTGAGCACATAACCTGCACTGGCATATACTGGCATGTGCTTTTATTTATTTGTTTGTTTGTTTGTTTGTTTGTTTTTGTAGTTTTGTACTAGCTACACTTGTGCGTCATTATTAACTGCTTACGAATAAGTCGTGATAGGTTGACGAGGGTCTGATATGCAAAGCTCCAACGCCGTCTCCTTCTCCTCTTCCCCGTCTCGACGGGCGCGCTCACGTCGCCGCCGCTAGCCGTTCGATACGATTCTGTATAAAACCCAAAGCCCTGGTTTCCAACAAGTTTGGCTGCGTAGACCCAGATTTCACCTCCTGTTTAGTTTTTCCTCCGCGCTTGAGCGGTGATGACATACGAGACGGACCCTGACGTCCATTACCTTTTCCCCCAACTGCTGCTCGTGTCGCCTCGAGCAAATCATTTAACAGCAGGCCGCTTTTCCGGTGCTGCAACCTGGCCACCGGTCCTCTTTAACCCCAGCGTGAGGGAGTCCGAGAGAGTAACCGCCCTACCCACCTACCTACTAAGATTAGAAATACAATTTAAAACCCGCAGACATTCCGAGTTCCCCTAAAGCTTTCAGACCTACTTTAAAGCACAACAACAACGCTACTACAGACCTCCGTGTCAGCGCCGTCAGCCAAATAACACCTGATCGGCGATGGCGGTCCTGTGGGGGTCTTTTTGTATATCGATGGACGTGGCTACAGTCTGAAACGTTAGACCTTCGGCGTGCACCGATATAAACTGATCACCTGGCCGATAAATATAGATCCAAGCTAGGCAACGTTCATACTGTCAAAGAACCAACCAGACTTCCTCAGTTCCTCATGTTGCGCTTAGGTCCCCTCATTTCTACACAATTTGTAACTATATTTCAGCAAAGTAGATGGACGAACTGGTCCGCGCTGTCAGATTTGCCAGTTAGCGTGAAATATGGAGTTTCACGTGAGATATACCGTCTCCGTTTCGCTTAAAGGCGCAACGGCCTTTATTACGCGCTTGTACAAACAACCTGGGAGATATGACGACACGTTAAGTTAAGGCCTCGACCCGTTTGGAAAGCTGATCCGGAATGCCCGATCGTGGTTGGACACGCCTCCCGTCGGTCACCGTGTAGACAGCCTGCTCTACGGGCCGCCGTAAATCCTGGGGGCGGAGCTTCGCGAACACGTGCGGGGAATCGTTCGGATTTCGGACTAGCCGTTAGAGACCTAACCTGGGAGGGGGAGGGCATAGAGGGGGGTAACGAAGGATGTGCGGCGATCTCACGGGTGCACGTGGAGAGTAATTCCCGCCCGGTAAAGGTGTACCGCGATCAGCCGTGGACAGAGGACGAAAATCCTGCACTCGATGGAAAGTAGTTTTGGTAACGTGACGTCTCGTATTTACTTTGAAGTTGTGTGCCTGTCTTTACCCGCGTCAAACGTTATTTTATCCCGATTATTTTTGGACTGAATCGGTTTCTAGAGACCTCTCTGACCATACCCCGAAACAGGAGATTATGAGTTGAATAAAACTGAGAAGCATGCGTATTTATTCAACATGGCAGAAGCTGTTTCGTCAAAATTACACCGCTTTTTTTTTTTCCCGTCCCCCAGAGAGACACCGCATGCATTTGAGAATAAATGAGTCATTCCCCAGGCTCATCCGAGCCACCGGGCATTTCTGAGTCTCTATCCGTATGGTGTAGACGGCTCACGGTTAGCGTTCTCCGCCGGTTAAAAGGCTCTGTGATTGATTTACGTGACGTATTCTATTATCTTCGTCAATCCGGTTTTCTCCGAGTTCGGTCTAAGTAACGCTTGACACGCTGCAGAAAGGAACGGAGTCGAAGGAGGAGATTTCGCTTTGAAACGTATTGGAGTAAAAGTGTGAAAAATGGAACTTGAATTTAAAAAAAAAAGAAACGTAGTAAATGAACACATCACTTGTCCACCACCGAACGCAGGGCCACTCTGTCGATCTGTTTAGCGTTCCGACTGTCCGTATCTGTATCTGTACTCGGAGTTAAGCGGACGGGAAAAAATAGGCGTGGCTTCGCTTACATCAAAATTCTTCGTTTGTTTTCCGTCCGAATACATACGGACCCTATCACTGTTCCCTTGTGGACTCACGATGGAGGAAAAAAAAACAAAAACGTAGTTAGGATGTACTTCTATTTCCCGAGAAATAAAAGAAAGTATTCGTTTAAACCACCGGGACCGTGACCAGGCGGCGACTAAGGATGAACGAATGAACGCCGTGGACGAATCTCGTACGTCTTCGTCCGTCCTTTATGCTATACTCTTACCGAGGCCACGCCCTACATCGCTACCATTTATACAATTGAATGTTGCCGGGCGCGTTAAGATTAGCAACGACCGAGATGGATAAATCTATTGAAGGACATCGCTGGTCGCATGGCAGAACCGGTAAAAATAATAGATATGTTGTAATAATGCTTAGTTTCGTCTCCCGGGAAATATCGTCGGCACGTACGGGAATCCCACGTTGAACTTGAGAAAACATGGCGGTTGTGTTCGTGTCTATAATAACCGCTCACCATATCTAATCCTCCACTGCGTACGTTCTTACTCTTACTCAAATAAATTACCGGATCAATATTTGTGCTTTTCCTCGAGTGGCTCCTTTTTTTTTTGTTGTCGCCTACTCTACCCACGTCTGAATGTACTAAATATTAATGAGAACTGGACGGAAAGGTTCACAGGACACGCGGTTAAGGTTGGACGTGTGCACTGGAATCCGGCAGGACCCGAGGATAAAAGTCACGTGAACGGGAGGTGTTTTCTTTCTTGCAGGCGTGAGCGAGAAACCGGTCACAAACAAAGTACGCGAAGGATTTACAGTACAGCCTTCGCTCCTTCATCCTTAGTAACTGCCTGGTCAGGATCGTGGTGGTTTAATTATAGTACTAGTTTCTTTATGTTCTGGGAGCTCAGTTTGTTCAAAAATATTGGACACAGAAGGAAATGGTGATAAGGTTCGTATTTAATTATGTAAAAAAAAAAAATAATAATAATTTTTTAATTTATTTTAAAAAATTTCATTCCGGTTGGGGTTTAAATTCAAATGCAGATGTTTAGGTTGCTGTTCCGCAGTTCGTGTGTCCTCGTGTGTTCCTGCAGTATCGCAGACGTGCTCTGAGGGGGAAAAAACAAAACAAAAAACACCCAAAGTTTTATTGTTTGTGTCACAGTTACTGAGTACCAACCATGTGAAAGAATGAAAAAAAACCTCTGGTTTGCTCGGGCGTAATCTCACAGCGATAAATACGTTACGCGCCAAAGGCGAACAGGCGTCCCGGATGACTCGCTCTCATCCGAGTTTGAAACGCAGAGAAACTCACAAACACCTAGCTAGTTAGTCCCTCGCTGGCTATCATGTGATCTGTAGCTCAGCATATCTGGGTAAAGCTATCAATTCCACAACAAGGGAAAATCCGCCGAGGATGATCTCATCTATTATTAACCAGCTTCCCGACAAATCTGAGAACGAACGGACGCCTTGCTCTTCTCCCCGTGGCTGTGCGGGTTTCCTCAGGGTTCTCCGGTTTCCTCTGACCTCCTGTCAGTATGGCGGTAGGCGGACTGGCAAAGCTAAATTGCCCCTTCGATGAACCGATGAACGTCTTTCCTGTTCATCAGGCATCAACAAACCTCTCTCTCTCCTCTGATTGGCTTCAACTCCTGTCTGTCACCATGCATTCAGACTTCTTTTGTGCCTAATGTTGGGTGTGTGATGTCGTTCGATACTGTATATACAAACTGATTGAATTCCGTTCGCGTGGTTCTCGGGCTGACTCGCAGAGGCACAGGAAATTTGTGTGTGTGTGTGTGTGTGTGTGTGTGTGTGTGTGTGTGTGTTTTAAAGAATTCTAGAAAGGATTGAAATGCAGCAACGCTCTTAAAAATCCCGGTGGAATTTGGAAGGCTGATTTAAATCTCTACGATCTTAAAGAACCCGATCTCTACGCGGCAAAGCAGTAGACGAGAATTTCGGGAAAGAACAGAAAAGCCGTGTGCCGTCTCATTTGCGGTTATGACACGTACACGACGCTCACGATCGGGTTTAAATCTCTGGATTTTTGCTCGGATTGCTCGTGCGTATCTTAAATATCGGTAACGCGGACTCGGCGGCTAAGCTGCTCGGCTTCGTCCTCGCAGTAAATTTTATCGCGTGCGTGCGTGTTCCACTTACGAGTCAGGGTTATATTCACAAGCAGCTTATAAAATCGATTAGTGTAAGGCCTTGTAGCATCGTTAAAGAACCAGCGGGAGTTTATCACGGAAATCCCCGCCAATTTTTTTTTCTTCTTCGCTCTCGCACTTCACGTCCCCTGTGATGTAAGAGCACAGACGATGCCGGCTTCCTCGATCTCTATAAACACCCAGACACTCCCTATCGTCCTCTCTCTTCTCATCTATTCCCTCTCTTCTCACTCTTTCTCTTCATCCCCATTATTTCCTTCCCACTGCTTTTAGCTTCTCTATTACCTTATTCATCTTTTCACTGTGTTCACACTGGATGGAAAAATGGATGGACGCCTTCCATTTAAACGTTAAATAAACGTCTCCTTATGGAAAACTCTGTACGCTGTTATTATAGAAACCGTAACGTATTAGATAGAACGTGTGCATTAATAGAGTAACTTGCATTACTGGCACCTTCTGACCAATCAGAAGCCAGAATTCGATATGTGGAGGTGGGGTTTAAATTGCCCATAGGGCCGCTGTATTTATCAGCAGACGTGATGAGGAGAAGCGTAGTTTGGCGACGCTGGCGTCTCACGTGCGAGTGTTTAAGGAAGAGCACGTGATTCGTCACGCTTGTGGTGTGTGTTAGGGGTTTGTTACCCTCGTGCGTGTGTGAAGTGCAGTGTAGCAGGAGAAGGTGTGATTACGTACTGTTCTCGCCGTAAAGGATTTCTTCTGCAGCCTGCCCGTTTCGGATTCTTTAATGAATGTGTGTGTTTGTGTGATTAATAGAGGTGATGGAGTTATAGTGGAGTTCATAGAGTCATTAGAGTTATTAGAGTTAATAGAGGTGAATAGAGTTAACAGAGTTAACAGTTATTAGAGTTAACAGAGTTAATAGAGTTAATAGAGCTAACAGAGTTAATAAAGTTATTAGACTTGACAGAGTTAGTAGAGTTAATGGCGTTCATAGAATTAGTAGAGTTAATAGAGATGAAGAGTTAATAAAGTTAATAGAGTTAATAGAGATGAGTTATTACAGTCAATAGAGTTAATACAGTTATTAGAGTTAATACAGTTAATAGAGTTATTAGACTTAATAGAGGTAACAGAGTTAATAGGCTTATTAGAGGTATTAGAGTTAACAGAGTTAATAGAGTTAACAGAGTTAGTAGAGTTAACAGAGATGAATAGAGTTATTAGAGTTAGTAAAGTTAATAGCATTAATACATTTAATAGAGTTAGTAGAGTTAATAGGGTTATTAGAATTATTAGAGTTAATAGAGTTAACAGAGTTAATTGGGTTAACACAGTTAATAGGGTTATTAGAGTTAATAGAGTTAGTAGAGTTAACAGAGATGAATAGAGTTATTAGAGTTAATAGAGATGAATAGATTTAATGGTTAGTAGAGTTAATAGAGATGAATAGAGTTAATAGAGTTAGTAGAGTTAATAGAGATAATAGAGTTAATAGAGTTATTAGAGTTAATAGAGTTAATATAGATTAATAGAGTTATTAGAGTTAGTAGAGTTCATAAAGATGAATAGAGTTAATAGAGTTGGTAGAGTTAATAGAGATGAATAAAGTTAATAGAATTGGTAGAGTTAATAGAGATGAATAAAGTTAATAGAATTGGTAGAGTTAATAGAGATGAATAAAGTTAATAGAGTTGGTGGAGTTAATAGAGATGAATAAAGTTAATAGAGTTAATAGAGTTAATAGAGATGAATAGAGTTAATAGAGTTGGTGGAGTTAATAGAGATGAATAGAGTAATAGAGTTAATAGAGATGAATAAAGTTAATAGAATTGGTAGAGTTAATAGAGATGAATAAAGTTAATAGAATTGGTAGAGTTAATAGAGATGAATAGAGTTAATATAGTTGGTGGAGTTAATAGAGATGAATAGAGTTAATAGAGTTAATAGAGATGAATAGAGTTAATAGAGTTGGTGGAGTTAATAGAGATGAATAGAGTAATAGAGTTAATAGAGATGAATAAAGTTAATAGAATTGGTAGAGTTAATAGAGATGAATAAAGTTAATAGAGTTGGTGGAGTTAATAGAGATGAATAAAGTTAATAGAATTGGTGGAGTTAATAGAGATGAATAAAGTTAATAGAATTGGTGGAGTTAATAGAGATGAATAGAGTAATAGAGTTGATAGAGATGAATAAAGTTAATAGAGTTGGTGGAGTTAATAGAGATGAATAAAGTTAATAGAGTTAATAGAGATGAATAGAGTTAATAGAGTTGGGGGAGTTAATAGAGATGAATAAAGTTAATAGAGTTAATAGAGATGAATAAAGTTAATAGAGTTAATAGAGATGAATAGAGTTAATAGAGTTGGGGGAGTTAATAGAGATGAATAAAGTTAATAGAGTTAATAGAGTAATAGAGTTAATAGAGTAATAGAGTTAATAGAGATGAATAGAGTAATAGAGTTGGGGGAGTTAATAGAGATGAATAAAGTTAATAGAGATGAATAGAGTTAATAGAGTAATAGAGTTGATAGAGATGAATAGAGTTAATAGAGTAATAGAGTTGATAGAGATGAATAGAGTTAATAGAGTAATAGAGTTAATAGAGTAATAGAGTTGATAGAGATGAATAGAGTTAATAGAGTAATAGAGTTAATAGAGTAATAGAGTTAATAGAGATGAATAGAATAATAGAGTTGGGGGAGTTAATAGAGATGAATAAAGTTAATAGAGATGAATAGAGTTAATAGAGATGAATAGAGTTAATAGAGTAATAGAGTTGATAGAGATGAATAGAGTTAATAGAGTAATAGAGTTGATAGAGATGAATAGAGTTAATAGAGTAATAGAGTTGATAGAGATGAATAGAGTTAATAGAGTAATAGAGTTAATAGAGTAATAGAGTTAATAGAGTAATAGAGTTAATAGAGATGAATAGAGTTAATAGAGTAATAGAGTTAATAGAGATGAATAGAGTAATAGAGTTGGGGGAGTTAATAGAGATGAATAGAGTTAATAGAGATGAATAGAGTTAATAGAGTAATAGAGTTGATAGAGATGAATAGAGTTGATAGAGATGAATAGAGTTGATAGAGATGAATAGAGTTAATAGAGATGAATAGAGTTAATAGAGTAATAGAGTTGATAGAGATGAATAGAGTTGATAGAGATGAATAGAGTTAATAGAGATGAATAGAGTTAATAGAGATGAATAGAGTTGATAGAGATGAATAGAGTTAATAGAGATGAATAGACTTAATAGAGTTGATAGAGATGAATAGAGTTAATAGAGATGAATAGAGTTGATAGAGATGAATAGAGTTAATAGAGATGAATAGAGTTAATAGAGTTAATAGAGATGAATAGAGTTGATAGAGATGAATAGAGTTAATAGAGTAATAGAGTTGATAGAGATGAATAGAGTTGATAGAGATGAATAGAGTTAATAGAGATGAATAGAGTTAATAGAGATGAATAGAGTTGATAGAGATGAATAGAGTTAATAGAGATGAATAGACTTAATAGAGTTGATAGAGATGAATAGAGTTAATAGAGATGAATAGAGTTGATAGAGATGAATAGAGTTAATAGAGATGAATAGAGTTAATAGAGTTAATAGAGATGAATAGAGTTGATAGAGATGAATAGAGTTAATAGAGTAATAGAGTTGATAGAGATGAATAGAGTTAATAGAGTAATAGAGTTGATAGAAATGAATAGAGTTAATAGAGATGAATAGAGTTAATAGAGATGAATAGAGTTAATAGAGTAATAGAGTTGATAGAGATGAATAGAGTTAATAGAGTAATAGAGTTGATAGAGATGAATAGAGTTAATAGAGTAATAGAGTTAATAGAGTAATAGAGTTGATAGAGATGAATAGAGTTGATAGAGATGAATAGAGTTGATAGAGATGAATAGAGTTGATAGAGATGAATAGAGTTAGAGTGGGGTTGGATGTTATTGATTTGGTTTATGGAAATAGTGACTGGCTGGACAACATCACAGCACACCGCAGTCAGGGGAAAGAAATGAGTGCAGTGTGAATGCAGAGTTTCTCTCCTCCGTCCTCTTCTCTCCTCTCACCCACTCTGTCTTTTTAATTTCCTGCTTTCCTTTCTTCTGTTCCTTTTCTTTTCATTTCCTTTCTTTTGCCTTTACTTTTATTTTCTTTCTTTGTCTGCTCCCTTCATTTCATTTTTCTTGCCTGCGTTCTCTTTCCTTTCCCTTTTCCTTCCTGTTCATTTCCTCTCTTTACTTTTCCTTCACGTTTCCCTTCCTTTTCCTTTTCCTTTCGTTTCCTTTCCTTTCCACTTCCCTTCCTTTTGCTTTCTTTTCCTTTTCCCTTTCTCTTCTTTCATTTTCCTATTTCCCCTCTTTGTGTGCCTCCATTCTTTTTCCTGCTTTTCCTTTTCTTTCCCTCCCTTTCTATTTCTCTTCCTGTCTTTCCCAGGAAATTAAATGATTCTCCTTTATTTCGTTCCTATTTCCTTCCTTTTCTTTTGTTGCCTTTTGTTTCTCTTTCCTTCCCCTTCCATTCTCGCCTTTAACAGTTTTCATTCGTTTTGCCTCTCTCTCTCTCTCTCTCTCTCTCTCTCTCTCTCTCTCTCTCTCTCTCTCTCTCCCTCCCTCTCTCCCCCTCTGGAGAGCTTCTCTCGGGTCTCCCCAGTCTCTCGGCCCGAGAGTGTGAATCTGCGTCAGCCGGCTAATTCACACGGCTCCCATGTGGGTCGCCTTCTTCAGAGAACAGATATAGAAGTGATTGCGCATGCGTTCGTGTGTGTGTGTGTGTGTGTGTGTGTGTGTGTGTGTGTGTGTGTGTGTGTGTGTTTCAGTGTGAAAGCTCGCCTGTTGTTTTGAAACATGGCCGGTCCTGATGTACATTCACATTGATGGAGATCCGAACCTCGAACCTCAGGCCTTGTGTTTACGCCGAGACATGCACACTCTCCACACACACACACACACACACACACACTCTCCACACACACTCTCCACACACACACACTCTCCACACACACACACTCTCCACACACACACACACACACACACACACACACACACACACTCTCCACACACACACACACACACACTCTCCACACACACTCTCCACACACACACACACACTCTACACACACACACACACACACACACACTCTCCACACACACACTCCACACACACTCTCCACACACACACACTCTCCACACACTCCACACTCTCCACACACTCGCTCCACACACTTCACACGCTCCACACATGCTCCACATACTCGCTCCACACACTCCAAACGCTTGCTCCACACACTCCTCAACCTCCAAACAAACCTCACACACTCCACTCACGCTCCACACACACGCTCCACAC
>NC_030439.2:19365342-19370342 GCF_001660625.3 Ictalurus punctatus | reverse complement strand
TACAGAGACCAATGTAACATGACAAGTAGACAACAAAACAAAGTCGACACGGGTGGAAATAATGATCTGGGAGAGCGGTCAGGGTGGAGCTGGACTGCTCTTCCACACAGGAAGCATCTCTGACAGTGTGTATGTGTGTGTGTGTGTGTGTGTGTGTGTGTTTAATCCTGACAGTGTGAAAGTCGTTTCCTCTGCTGCTGACACACTGCTTTTCAGAACTACAAGCTTTTCTGCTGCAAGTGAACGCAGCTCATGTCGTCATCCCGCAGGTGAACTGAGACTCACCATTTCTCCCTCCCTCTCTCTCCCTCCCTCTCTCCCTCTCTCTCTCTGTGTCTGTCTCGCTGACAGGTGAACCCGTACACGTTGCGTTTCGAGGGCACATGGGAGACGAGTTTTGACAAGCGGCTGGCGTCCAACGCCTTCATGGCGTGCGGCGTGCTGTACGCCGTGCGCTCCGTCTACCAGGACGACGACAGCGAGGCGGGCGGGGATCTGGTGCTGTACGCCTACAACACCAACCGCAACCAAGAGGAGCCCGTGCACATCATCTTCCCCAACCCCTACCAATACATCTCCTCCATCGACTACAACCCCCGCGACAACCAGCTCTACGTCTGGAACAACTACAACGTGCTGCGCTACCCGCTGGAGTTCGGCCCGCCCGACCCCACCACAGGTAGCGATATAAAGAACCCGAGCCGAGAATCGGATCCGTGACGCGTCAGGAACGAAACCCTCCACGTCGTGTCGTTATAGGAAACTGACCGACGACAGGGTGGAGTTACTATTACCCCCGTGATTCATTTCCTACAACAGCGCGTCCTGACATGTTCGATTCCTTTTATACCGTAGCAATTTTCCAATCGTTACGCCATACTTTTTATCCGCTTATCGTTACGTCTGACCATGCGGAATGTCCATAAACTGTTTACGTCCTGTTCTTGCAGCTTGTCGTGTCATGGAGAAACAAAGCAAGCGATGTGTAAACCTCCGACACTGGAGACTCCTTCCATGAACGTTAACTAAATGTCTCCACAATAGGGATATGTCGTTTATACTGATGTTAATGGTGATGTTCTCAGGTGCTCGGGCACCTATTGTAATTGTTAGTGTTCTTCTTCTTCTTCCACTTCTTCTTCTTTTTCCGAGTCTATGGCAGCCCATAGCATCATACATCGGAAAGTTATGGAATTTTCAAACAGATAGGAGACAGTCTGAAATATATTCGTTGCAGATTTGGAGTCGCTATCTCACTCTCTAGCGCCACCGACAGCTCAACTTTGCGCTCATGTTTATGCTAATAACTTTTGAACTGTAATGGTTGGAAACAAAGCTCCGTGCTCCTCTGATTCCCGAGCTGAAAGCCAATTTTCCACCATGAAAATTGTTCCGCCGTTTAGAATTTCCTCCTAGATGACCGTTTCAGATCATCAGCTCAGATCATCTTCAGACCACGGTGACCGAAAATGATCGAGTTCGAGTCGATCAGTCAAACTGGACGTGAGGTTATATCTCCGTAACGCTTTAGCGTATTCAGACCAAACTTGGTATATGTCATAGTCATCATGACTCGAGGGTTTCAGAACAGCACCACCTAGTGCTCACGAGATACGGAGAAAAAAAAAGCATATTTTCGCTTTTCGGATTGACCGTTCGTCCGATTTTTATTTTTGTTTATCAAAATCGGCTCGGATCATCTCCAGTCATCATGCCGGCAGTACGTTCTGGATTTCGTGTTGATAGACCAAACCGAACAGTCGGTCATGCTCTCATGCTCCTTACTTTGCCTCTGTCGTGCTTGGCCCCGTAATTGCTGCTTGCAGCTATATTTGTATTTGTTCTCCAATTGCCGTAGTGTAAGAGGAATAAAATGTTGCGATTGGAAAATAATTACTTGCAATTACAATTACAATTACTGCACTTCGACTAGATGATTCAGATAACCATAACCACATACGGCCATGTTTGGAAAGAATACCACATGCTACATGCTATATAAATGCTTTGCCAATTGTACAACTCAACCCTTTAAAAGCTCAAGAGCAGCACTGATGGAAACAGTCCTTATTACTGTCAAGGTCACGACGACCAGAACATCATTTGCGTAATATAAATATGATTTAAAAACAAATAAATCTAAGAACTGAGCTGAATGCGTAAATCTTCATGTTCCGGGTCACCTGGACTCGGAGAGCACACGGAAGGTTAATGTGGTTATGCTAATGATGCCTCTGTGTACTGGGTGGAAACTGAGAGAAAGAGAGATGCAGGAGGAATAAGGAGGGATATACGACTATATAAAGACTAGAGAGTAGAAGGGAAAGAAAAAGTAAGAGTGTGGGTGAAAGAGGAGCAGTAAGTTTCTGTCTACAACTTTGTATCTACAAGGCCACACGATTAATTATGTTTTAGTCCTATACGTTCTTTTCGGTTTGCTAAGTTAATTAAACAATAATCAGCCGCTAAGAGCTAATGCGGTAATATTAGATATCGTCGTCATCATCATTATCATCATCCATGCAGTGGTTGCTGTAGCAACAGTGCTGAGTGGTGTGGATGGATACCTGACAGCATGGAGGTCGTGTTTTACATTAGAGCGACGTCCACACACAGTACTCAGAGGCTGTGTGTGTGTGTGTGTGTGTGTGTGTGTGTGTGATACTGCTGTCACTGCGAGTACTGTAGCTGCACAGTGACGCCCCTGACCTGCCTTCATGCCCACATGAAGTTTTGTGCTTTGTGCCCTGAGTCCCCTGGGATAGGCTCCATGCCCACAACGGCACTGTGTAGGATAAGCAGTACAGAAAATGGATGGATGGATGGATGGATGGATGGATGGATGGATCCAGTCTAACTGTACTAAACATAACTGAAGTGAACTGAACTGAACTGAATCAAATTAAACTCTGCTGAACTGAGTTGATCTTAGTTGATCTGAATTGAACTGACCTTAACTGAAATGAATTGATTCAAAACAGACTTTACTAAACTTAACAACTGAACTGAATTAAATCAAGTCGAACTGAAATATACCGAATTGAGTCAAACTGGAACGAACCTGACTGTACGAAATTGCACTGAGCTGAGCTGAACCGAAACAAAATGAATCATATTGAACTTAATAGCTGAACCGAACTGAAGCGAATCAAACTGGTATGAACCTAACTGTGCGGAATCGAACTGAACTAAACCGAACTGAACCGAATCGAAACAGACTGAACCATATTGAACTTAATAGCTGAACTGAACTGGACTGAACTGAAGCGAATCAAACTGGTATGAACCTAACTGTATGGAATTGCACTGAACTAAAATGAACCAACTGAACTGAAACAAAATGAATCATATTGAACTTAGTAGCTGAACTGAACTGGACTGAACCGAATCGAAACAGACTGAACCATATTGAACTTAATAGCTGAACTGAACTGGACTGAACTGAAGCGAATCAAACTGGTATGAACCTAACTGTATGGAATTGCACTGAACTAAAATGAACCAACTGAACTGAAACAAAATGAATCATATTGAACTTAGTAGCTGAACTGAACTGAAGCACATCAAACTGGTATGAACCTAACTGTACGGAATCGAACTGAACTAAACTGAAATCCTACACAACATAACAACTGAACTGAATTGAACCGAATCATTCTGAGCTTAACAACTGAACCAAATTGAACCGAACCGAATTAAAGCGAATCATAACGGCCGTAGCTGAAAAGAACTTAAATAAACTGAATTAAACTTGAACTGAACAGAATCGAATGGAACTGATCTGAACTGAATGGAAACCGATGATACTGAACATAACAAACGGACAGAATCTAAATGAATCATACCGAACCTAACAGCTGAACAACTAAACTGAATAAAATGAATTTAACAGAACTGAATCGAGTCAAACTGTAATGTACTGACCTGACCTGAACTGAATCGTTCTGAATCGAATCAAATCAAATTGAATGAATGTACAGTGATTGTTTTCTCTATGCGCAGGTTGATTTTTTTTTTTCCGTGCTGTCACACAATGAAGTCTTTGAAACACCAGTGGCGTCCTGTTTGTCGTGTCATTACTCAGTTCTGAGCTGAGAGACAGCTAGAGAGACAGACAGGTCGATCTTTCTTCTGTAGTAGTTAACATTCTTCTGTTTGCTTTCAATACGGCATTGTCAAGCCTTAATTGCCGACAGTCACTAAAGGTTTTCTCTGATTACTGTGGAATATCTGATATCTGATATCCGATCAATTATTCATCCTCTTCTATTTTCACTGCTCTCTCGCTCTCTCTCTCCTTCTGTCTCTCTCTACCTCCAGAGAGACAGGTTTAAAGCAGCGACGTGAATAAATTAGATCATGCAGCTGCTCATTTACTGTCTGAGCAACTTTTGGAGTCGTACTTGTGCGCGACATCAAATGCTTCTCTTCCCCTTTGTTCTTTCTGTTGTTCACCACCCACTGCCTTTCCTCTAAATCTCTCTCTCCATCTCTCTCTCTCTCTCTCTCTCTCTCTCTCTCTCTCTCTCTCTCTCTCTCAGGACCACTGTTCACCACTCAGATGTCCAGCACCACGCCTTCCCGGTCGTTCTCGTCCACCTCCAGCCCGTCCACCATGCGCCCCCTACCTGCCACCTTTCACCCCATCGGCGCCATAAACAAAGCTCCCGAACTGCGTCCCATCACCGCTACGGTCCCCGTGACCCGTCGCCCCCCACGCCCACGTCCACGCCCACCCCAGGAGCCCGAGCTGCAGGAGGGGTGTGACCCAAGCGTAGCACGAGGCGTCCAGTGGCCCAGCGCGCAGAGGGGCGAGACGGTGGAGCGGCCATGCCCTAAAGGATCCCTGGGTAAGAAAGTCAGGACCCATTAAGATTATTTTGTTTATGTTTATTATGTTTATTTATGTGATAGTCAAAGCTACCCTCGTGCTCTTCTGCATCCCACAATGCATCACTTCGAACAACAGCTGCAACTGCACATTCAAGTCAACAACTACT
>NC_030439.2:19340342-19347842 GCF_001660625.3 Ictalurus punctatus | reverse complement strand
TTAAGTCGTTCGTAAAGCCATTCGGGACGGCGTGTCCCTCTGAGAGCCGAAACGGATCTGCGCTGTTCATCTGCAGCGTCCCCCGTGGGAAATACGCCTGATTTATTTCCAATATCAAACCGTATAGATTTCAAAAAAGCCCGTTTTTATCCGTGCTATTTCTGGCCGCCGAGTGATATGAGGTCGCGTTGGGAAAAAGAAAAAATACCGCGAGCCATGATGGATTGTTTTTTTATTCGTTTCCAGGTCAAATGATTTATTTTTGAAAAATGTATTTTTTTTTACCGTATAGTACGTATAGAGGATTAAAGCAGACCAATCTTCCATAAATCGATACCTATATAAGTTCATAACGTTTGATTTTCACGTGTATTTTCATTTTTCCCGACTTCATTTAATCCCAAGGTCACCTGTCAATCAACACTAGTGGGTGGGGTTAACTATTAGCGTTGGTTTATTGAAAACTAGTGAATCCATCCTTTGCTATCCAAATTGTAGCACCGTTAGCTAGCATCAGCCAATCAGTACAAAGTCTGTACAATTAACAGACGAGCAGAGAGCATTATAGTTAGCACGATGCTAGTAGCAGGCGTAAAGTGTCGCAGCTCATCGATACAGGCGAGTTTAGAAGGCTTCACGTTGTTAGCTAGCTTTATTATGAATGTTAGCTAGCTAATCTTACTGTCACACAGGTCTATCGTTAAACATCTTTCATTCTTCCTTAAACCAATACAAAATGGCTGGTAAGTGTGTTTGTGTATATATATATATATATATAATTCGTAGTAAAATCAGTTTTTTCGAGAACGGAATTTTTGAGATTTGCATTTCGTATTTTTACAGACAAATCGGAAAAAAAAAAAAAGAGACGCTGTGAAAAAATGCAAATTTATTCGATAAATCACAGAAAAAGAAAAAGAATTATATTCGCTGCGACGCGCGTGTCATTTAAATATGCGGAATTCGTACCGAGATACTTTTTTGTCAGCTCACGAGCTCCAATCCCGCCACAGCTACCATCCCGCGGAGAATTAGACGCCGTCACGAGTCGGCCCGTAATTAAAAACCAGAGCTCGGCTTTTATTAGTTCTTTATTGCCTTTGTTTTGGACGCCGCGACAGAAACGGCACGGTGACGATAACGATTTCAGATAAAAGGACGGCATCATTTCGAGCACTTTAGCGATCAATAACGCTCCTCATTTCAGAAACAAATCTGCTGTTGGCTGTGATTAATTATTTTGTGTAAGGAGAACTGGATTATGAGTGTTAGTGCTGTATGATTGATGACAGAGCTGGGGATGATGATGTGTGTGTGTGTGTGTGTGTGTGTGTGTGTAGGTGCTGGTTGCGGGTTGATAACTACTTCGTGTGGAGCTTCATCGGCCCCGTGTCCTTCATCATCATGGTATTTGTTCTCTCTCAGCTTCACCTTTCTGGAATTTTTTTTTTTTAGCTTTGGTCAGATCACAAACTGACCTCTCGACTTTTCATTCTTCTAAAACAGATTTGGAAAACAAAAGGTGCTTGATTAAACACAATAACAAACTTGTTAAACCCTGGATAAAGTATAATGGACACCGATCTTCCTGTATGGGTGACTCCACGATTGTGGTGACATTTAGCCCTTGTGATTTATTATTTATTTATTTCAACAACAAAAAAAAAAAAAAAAAAAAAAAGACAAAAACCAAGTAAAAAAATGTTCCCAAACATTTCTGACAAACACAATAGTTTTTTTTTTTTTTTTTTTTTTTTTTTTTTTTTTAAGCATGGAATTACCAAATACACATAACTAGCATCCATGCTAACAGTGTTGACGTTCTAATGATTTGCTCAAACGGTTTACTTTCAAAAGTCAGTCAGTGACGCAATATCGCTGAAAAAGGAAAAAAGAACGACGGATCGCACTCTTCTTCTTCTCAGGAAATCTGTACGACGCAGCTTCCTGTTGAACGTGTGATTTGTGCGATGTTCCACGTATTTCGCATATATAACAGACGACTCGTGGAAAAGGTCGTTTCTAGCCTCAGGGATTCACGTTAATGCAAAAAAATGTATTTTTGAAGTATTTTAATGATAAGTGCTGTAGATTTTGCAGGTTTTATGAAGTGTTTAAAATGTCATGTATCGTCGCTGACATGTCCGTGACTGTAGAATGAGTGGGACACAAATGACACCGCAGTTGTGTATGTTCTGTATAAGCTCTGACCTTTGTTTGACTTCCAGCTGAACCTGGTGTTCCTGATGGTCACCCTTCACAAGATGGTTCGCAACTCGTCCGCCCTCAAACCCGACTCCAGCCGTCTGGACAACATCAAGTAAGGCCAGCGCTGAATTAGGAAAGGAGTGTTTGATATATATCACGTATATATTGCCAATGTTTTGCTTTATGAATAGCCCTAGTTGTAATTATGACCTTAATATGGGCAAAATGGGCGTGGTCAGTTTTATTTTGGCAAACCAGGCTTGGTCATCGTAATACGTAAAATGGGCGTGGTCATTGTAATATAGCAAACTAGGTTTGGTCATACTAATACGGAAAATGGGCGTGGTCATTGTAATATAGCAAACTAGGTTTGGTCATACTAATACGGAAAATGGGCGTGGCCATTGTAATATAGCAAACTCGGTTTGGTCATACTAATACGGAAAATGGGCGTGGTCATCGTAATATAGCAAACTAGGTTTGGTCATACTAATACGGAAAATGGGCGTGGTCATTGTAATATAGCAAACTAGGTTTGGTCATACTAATACGGAAAATGGGCGTGGTCATTGTAATATAGCAAACTCGGTTTGGTCATACTAATACGGAAAATGGGCGTGGTCATTGTAATATAGCAAACCAGGTTTGGTCATACTAATACGTAAAATGGGCGTGGTCATTGTAATATAGCAAACTCGGTTTGGTCATACTAATACGGAAAATGGGCGTGGTCATTGTAATATAGCAAACTCGGTTTGGTCATACTAATACGGAAAATGGGCGTGGTCATTGTAATATAGCAAACCAGGTTTGGTCATACTAATACGTAAAATGGGCGTGGTCATTGTAATATAGCAAACTCGGTTTGGTCATACTAATACGTAAAATGGGCGTGGCCATTGTAATATAGCAAACTAGGTTTGGTCATACTAATACGGAAAATGGGCGTGGCCATTGTAATATAGCAAACTAGGTTTGGTCATACTAATACGTAAAATGGGCGTGGCCATTGTAATATAGCAAACTAGGTTTGGTCATACTAATACGGAAAATGGGCGTGGCCATTGTAATATAGCAAACTAGGTTTGGTCATACTAATACGGAAAATGGGCGTAGTCATCGTAATATAGCAAACCAGGCTTTGTCATCCTAATACAGAAAATGGGCGTGGTCATTGTAATCTAGCAAACCAGGTGTGGTCATCGTAATACGGAAAATGGGCGTGGTCATTGTAATCTAGCAAACCAGGCGTGGTCATCTTAATACGGCAAAATGGGCGTGGTCATTGTAATATAGAAAACCAGGTTTGGTCATCCTAATACGGCAAAATGGGCATAGCCAGTCCTGTCACATTATTCGCTCGGTCTTGCTAGCCACAGGAATGACCGCTGTTTCTTTCAGGTCCTGGGCTCTCGGGGCCGTCACTCTGCTCTTCCTCCTCGGCCTCACCTGGGCTTTCGGCCTTCTCTTCATCAACGAGAAAACGGTCATCATGGCGTACCTGTTCACCACCTTCAACGCCTTCCAGGGCATGTTCATCTTCATCTTCCACTGCGCCCTGCAGAAAAAGGTGCGTGTGTGTGCACGTGCGCACGTGTGCGCGTGCGCTCCGGCGTCACGATGGGCAGTCGGTAAGACGTGTGCGGAATTTCACTGACTAATCATGGTCAAATCAAGAACTTATGTCACTCATCAGTATTCATAGCACCTTAGTTAACTTTTTTAAATCATCTCTAATTAATTATGTTGTTATCCAAGGGGAAATATACTGGTACTAAAGTGGCCTTCAACACCAAGAGTACTGAAACGGATAGACGGATGGATGTTATTTGAATAAAATTGGGAACAGAAGTAACACGATGAAAGCCTATTCCATTTCTGACGTGTGAGATCGGAAGTTATACCAGAAATCGTAGTGTATAGAAGAAGCGTTTATTTGTCACGTATACATTACAGCACAGTGAAATTATTTCTCCACATACACCAGCATGTCAGGAAGCTGGGGTCGGAGCGCAGGGTCAGACGTGATACAGCGCCCCCTGGAGCAGAGAGGGTTAAAAGGCCTTGCT
This sequence comes from Ictalurus punctatus, assembly GCF_001660625.3. Classification (NCBI taxonomy): domain Eukaryota; kingdom Metazoa; phylum Chordata; class Actinopteri; order Siluriformes; family Ictaluridae; genus Ictalurus; species Ictalurus punctatus. The sequence continues at coordinate 19,343,565 of NC_030439.2, read as the reverse complement.
CAGGGGCCCGACAGTGGCAGCTTGGCGATGCTGGGGCTCGGACCCCCGACCTTCCGATCAGTATCCCAGAGCCTGTGTTATTTGTTATTTTGTGATAATGACATTGAAAATGACATACAATGGATATAAAAAGTCTACACACCCCTGTTAATGCTCTTGTTATGTAAACAAAATTAAAATAAATGAAACCGAGATAAATCATGTCCGAACTTTTTCCACCCTCCGTGGAATTAAGTGAAAAACGATCAGAATCTTCTGGGGGAAATATCGGAGAAATATATCAAAACTTACAATGATTTAGTTGCACAAATATTCACGCCCCGAAACGAATTCTTTGTGGAAGCACCTTTTGATATTATTACACCACTCGAGCTTTTCGGGTAAGACGGGAATATTTTCCCACGCTTTCGAAATGCCGCCACCACCGTGCTTTAGTGATGTGGGCGTCTGTGGATCAGGCGGTAGAGCGGGTCGTCCACTAATCGCACGGTTGGCGGTCCGATTCCCGGCCCACGTGACTCCACGTGCCGAACTGTCCTTGGGCGAGACGCTGAACCCCGAGTTGCTCCCGATGAGAGAGATGAGAACCAGTGTTTATAGGACGCTTTGTAGAACGGCTAAGGTTTAAAAAAAAAAAAAAAAAAAAAAAAAGCGCTATCTAAGTGCAGACCATTTACCATTTAGATCAGAGGTGTCCGATCTGATCCGGAAAGGGCCGGTGTGGAGTGGGTGCACGTTTTCATTCCAACCGAGCAGGAGAAACACCTGATTCCACCTGTTTAATCAGTTGATCTTGGCTTTCAATAGACTCAGGTGTGGCTTCTGCTCGGTTGGAATGAAAACCCGCACCCACACCGGAACTTTCCGGATAAGATCGGACATCTCCGATTCCGATCCATCAAGTTGTGAGGGTATCTCCTGCGCACAGCTCATTTCAGGTCACCCCACAGGTTTTCAGTTGGATTCAGGTCTGGATTCTGGCTAGGTCGTTTAAAAACCCGGATCTTTTTTTGGCGGTGCCGTTCCTTTGTTGATTTGGATGTATGCGTTGGGTCGTTGTCATGCCGAGAGGTGAGATTCCTTCTCATCGAAAGGTTTCGCACTCAATTCGACTGCTGTTTGTAGGTATTCATGATTCACTCCAAGCTTCATAAAAGCCCCAGTTCTGGCTGAGGAAACGCAGCCCTAAAGCACGATACCGCCACCACCATGCTTCACCGTCGGTATGCTGTTGTTCTAGCGATGTGTTTTTTTTTTTGTTTTGTTTTGTTTTTTTTAATGAATCTGAACAATATATAAAAGATCTTGCGATATCAAAGATATCTCAGAGAAGAATATTGTGACACACACGTTGACATTATTGATATTATTGATATCATGCCGAGCCCTGACCCCACTTGCATTTCCGGTGGGAAAAGGTCAACTAGATCAACGTCGGCGGGTTTGAGTTTGTTTACCAGAGGATCGACCGAACGATGCAGTGTCACCTGCGGAGAAATCCGGCGAAAACATCCAACCCCGGCACCTTAATAGGTCACCGTTGTACTCTTCCAGGACTTCGTTAACGTTTCCAGGAGTTTTTCATTATGTTCCGCGTCGTTTCCGGCATTTACCGTGACTAGACCTTTTAAAGCACTCTTAAGGTTGTGTTCAAATTTTCCAATATTCGGGCAAAACATTTCCGGTAATATCTCGGTGAAAAAGCTTCTCATATATCCAGTCCTCAGTGTCAGTGTCAGTGACATTCATAACACACGCTTGTTTCTGACGTCTTAAAAGGTTGGGGTTTTTTTCCAGGATGTGTTACCCTATTTTTATGAAACCGTCCTAGTTTTAGTGCCGTCGTGTGTATGCGAGTGTATAATTTCTCATTTGTGTGTGTGTGTGTGTGTAGGTCCATAAGGAGTACAGTAAGTGTTTGCGTCACTCGTACTGCTGTGGACGCTCGTCTAACTCCAGCTCTCACGGCTCGCTGAAAAACTCCGCACTGCGCACCAACAACCGCTATTACACCAGCAGCCAGGCCCGGCACGCTGCAGCACACAGACAGGTAACTAACACACACACACACACACACACGCACACATTTATTCTCACCGTAAACACTGCGTTTTCTTCACTTTCCTTAACCAACATTATTTACTACTTTAACAAAACACCATAATCAATATTAGCAAACATACTGTAATTATCGAACTGCTTTAATACACGTTTGTTTAAATATTAGCTGGGTAATGAACACCGGCACTAATTACTTCCTCCATAATTCAAATAAATCTGCATAAATTAGCATAAATTGAAATAGCTAAACGCCGATAATCAGCCGAACCCGGGTCAGCGAGTGTGAATGAGGGAGCTGCGTTTAGCCTCTCAGCTGTTAATTAACCACGGAGTCAGTATTAATTAAGGCATTAATGAATTCCTGTCGGTGGCTGTGATCTTGCTTTTGATCAACATTTAAACAAACATCACTGGATAAAGGTGTTAATTAATCGGTATACGCCGGTTTGGTGTTTAGGAAGCTTTTAAAGATAAATAAACAAACAAACAAACAAATAAATTAATAAAATTTATTTTATAGAGCGCCTTTAGAAGCAGCTTCTCAAAGCGCCGTACACAAAATAAGCAGTGCACAGAATTTTTTTTTTTTAAATCATAAAAAAAAATATAAATAACAACAACAATAATTATAATAATAATAATAATAATAATAATAATAATAAAAAAATGTATTTTATGGAGCGCCTTTGAAAGCAGCTTCTCAAAGCGCCGTACACAAAATAAGCAGTACACAGAAAAAAATTTAAAAGAATAAAAAAAATAATACAAATAACAATAATAATAATAATAATAATAATAATAATAAAAATAAAAATAAAAGTATTTTTCTTTCCTTTTCCCCTAATGTTTAGAATTTTGTCTTAAAATTCTATAAAATACTTTTTTTAATTGGTCAGACTTTAAAAAAATAAAAAATAAAAATGTATATAGACATTTCTACATCTGGGTGATTTCCCCGCCTCCGCCCTGTGTGCACGGAGTTCTCCCTGTTCTTCGGGGGCTTCCTCCGGGTACTCCGGTTTCCTCCCCCAATCCAAAGACATGCGTTGTAGGGTGATTGGCGTGTCTAAATAGTCTGTAGTGTGTGTGTGTGTGTGTGTGTGTGTGTGTGTGTGTGTGTGTGTGTGTGTGCCCTGAGTTCCCTGGGATAGGCTCCAGGCTC